>NC_041233.1:2116680-2203463 GCF_002837175.3 Physeter macrocephalus | reverse complement strand
GGGAGGGGTGAGGGGAGGGGGGGAGGGAGAAGGATGGGAGGGAGGGGGAGGGGAGGGAGGGGAGGGAGGGGAGGGGGAGGGGAAGGGGGTCTGCAGCCCAGCCCTGCCCCCCGCCTTCCCTCTCCCAACTCTTCCCTTCCTGTCTCCTGCCGGGTCCCCAGGAAAGATGAAGGGGTTCTCCCTGCTGCCGGGGCTCCAGGAGTTCTGGGTGGACAATAGCACCTCAGTGTCAGTCCCTATGCTCTCGGGCATCGGCACCTTCCACTACTGGAGCGACACCCAGAACAACCTCTCCGTGACCCGCGTGCCCCTCAGCACCAATGCCTGCCTGCTGCTCATCCAGCCGCACCGTGCTCCCGACCTGCGGCAGGTGGAGGCCCTCACCTTCCAGCACAACTTCCTGACCTGGATGAAGAATCTCTCTCCCCGGTACGGCTCCGGGAAACTGCTTGGGCCCTCCTGGGCTGCGCCCCTGGAGTGGAGAGCTGCACGGACGGCTCTGCCTGGGCAGTGGGGGGCACGGGTGGGCAGGGGCGCGGTGTGGGCCGAGCCCTGGGCGCCCAGCGGGTAGGGCGGCGATGGTGCCCGAGCACCCTCCACCCACCAGCGCTCCCTCCATCCGTGGGCCCAGCTCTCGAGTTCTCTTCTCTCTCTGGGTGCAGGAGAGGTAGGGGAGGAGGAGGCCCGCTTTTCCCTGTGCTTCTGTTTACCCACAGGGTTGGAAGGGCCACGGTCAACATGCCCCCTGAGAGGGGACCTTTGCCGTGTGTGATCCGCTGCATTCCCACAGCTTGCTGGGGACTGACTTTCCAGGAGCACTGGGACCCCTTCAACAGCCCCGGGAGCGGGCGGGCTTTCTCGGGGTGCTGCTCTTGACTCCAGGACTCCCCTAGTTTGCTGCCTGGGTCATCTGCCCCTCTTTCCTACTGTGACGGGAATAAAGTAATTCCCCTCCACTGGGGCGTTAGACTTGCTTACATATCAGGCCCAGAGCAGCGGGTCCAGAACTCTGTTCTGAGACAGGCACCAAGGGGCACAGAGGGCCTCCTGAGGTCAACTCTTTTTAAGTCATTTCTTAAAAATTGTGGTAAACACATAACATAGAATTTACCACCCGAGCCATTTTTTAGTGTATATCTCTGTGACATCAATACCTTCACATTTTTGTGCTATCAACCATCCGTCTCCAGAAACTTTTCATCTTCCCAAACTGAAACTCTGTCCCCATTAATCACTACCAACTCCTCATTTCCCCCCCTGCAGCCCCTGGCGACCACCCTTCTACTTTGTCTCTATGAATTCGACTCCTCTGTGTACCTCCTATAAGTGGTATCATATACTATTTGTCCTTTTGTGTTGGGCTTATTTCACTGAGCATAATGTCATGTCTCAAGGCTCATGCATGTTGTATCATGTGTCAGAATGTCCTTCCTCTTTGAGGCTGGATAGTATTCCACTGTGGTATCTGCCACGGTCTGTTTATCCATCCATCCGTTGACGTACACCTGGGTCACTTCCACCTTCTGGCTGTTGTGAATAGTGTTGCTCTGGACATGGGTGTGCTGTCAACCCTGTAAGCGTTTGGTGCATTGCTGGAAACAGCTATGGGCTCTCAGGGTTGCCCAAGGAAGGCAGAGGTAGTACATGGAGGTGAGCTGACTTGATATAAGTGACATGCCCGGCACAGAGGCTGACACTGTACCTTCTCCCCCTCCCACGGGGAGCTCAGCACTGAAAGGTAGTCAGTAAGACATGACGCGTTATTGTAGAGGACAGCGTTTTAAAATTAACCAACGAGTACGCTTTCAATGCAGCCAACCTAAAAAAGGAGTAGAAAAAAGAATAGACAAGTATTCACATCAACCCCCAGAGAGCACCGTTGTTAAATACTTACATCCCTCCCACAGAATTTCCAAGAAAATGAAGGTTTTTAAAATTGTATTTGTTGCTGAAACTTTTCCCGAGACACCCTAGCTGGGTGAGGGTGGCAAACGCCCCCTCCTTTGGGGACACATGCCACCCGGCTTCCTGGGTCTTCTGTGAGTCCGGTGTGGCCTGGGGCTTCACAGCGGGAGCTTGGTAACCGTGTGTCATCTCCCCAGGGCCATCCGCCTGACCGTGCCCCAGCTGACACTGAAAGGGTCCTACGACCTGCAGGACCTGCTTGCCCAGACCAAGCTGCCCACCCTGCTGGGCGCCGAGGCGAACCTGGGCAAAATCAGCGATGCCAACCTCAGAGTTGGAAAGGTACCGTGCAGCCGGCGTCTGTGCCTGACGTGGGCTCTGTGTGTTCCCGGAGTCGGGAGGCCCGGGGGGCAGGAGGAGAGAGACGAGCGCGTGGCCGGGCGGCTGGGGGCCCAGGGTGGCAGAGAAGCGACCAGAGCTCTCTGGGGCTTTCCAGGGACAGCTGGAGAGCGGCAAACCTCTCCCCACCACGTGTCCTGGGCTCTGTCCCGCCTGCCCAGCCTCAGGTCCCCCCCCCAGATCCTACAGCAGGGTCGGGACCGGGAGCCGGGAGCAGCGCCTCTAGGCCGGCTGCCAGCCCAGCCACACAGCTCCTGGCTTCAGGGACACACTTAGCAGTAGACGGACGGTGCAGGGGCACAGGGGGCGACGGACGCCCGCAACCGAGAAATGCCCGCACGCTGGGAGGGAGGGGAGCCCTCTGCGCTGAGTTTGCAGAGAGAAGCACCGGCCCGGGACAGCAGGGGAAGGTGGAGACGGGCGGGTTTGGGGGACACTTTGGGGAGGAGGCATCACATCGTGTGAGTCGGGCCGAGGGAGGGTGGGCAGGCTGGAGCGTGGTCCTCCCCCGGGCCTTCAGGAGCGACCCCCAGGCTCGCTGCTTTGCAGGTGCTGAACAGCGTCCTCTTTGAGCTAAAAGCAGACGAGGGAGAGCAGCCCACGGAGTCCGCACCACAGCCGGCTGGGCCCGAGGTCTTGGAGGTGACCCTGAACAGCCCATTCCTGTTGGCCGTCTTGGAGCGAGACTCGGCCGCCCTGCACTTCCTGGGCCGCGTGTCCAACCCGCTGAGCGCCGCGTGAGGCCCGCTGTGTGTCACCGCCGGTGTCACCACCCATCCCCGTTCTCTTCCACGGAGTCCACCTCGGGCTGAGAGCGGCCGCCCCTCCCGGGAAACGCGCGCCGCGTACAGTGAGCGTCCTTCTCGGGCGGCTGGGGGGAGGCAGGGCCAGGAGCCCGTGCTCTGTACAGGCCACTGCTCCTCAAAGAGCTTGAACACACCAGCTTGTTTCTGAAACCGAAAACGGTTTCCTTTTTCATCGAGGACAGAAGTCGGGCTTTAATATTAACACATCCCTTCCTCATTGCCCCAGGCTCACCTCTGGCTTACTGAGCGTGACAATGACCTGCAAGGGGTCCACGATGCGTTCCTTTCTCTGGGTTTCTCATCTTTCCTTTCCCCTGACACTTGTGGTTTTTGAAAAACACATTACAAAAAAATCCCACAAGCGTCTGAATGTACGTTAGACTGTAATCCCACGGCTGACTATCCCTGCGTTATTAATAAATGTCTGGCAACAAGAAGCAAAAATGAAAAACTCTTTCACTCAGCAGCAGCAGGACAAATGTGTGCAAGGCAGCTGACAGGCTGCACCGACGAGAGGGCCTGTTAGGCCTTGGAGCCGTGTTTGGATGGGGCTTCCGTGGAAGGCACGGGCTGTCCCCAGCCTCATCTGGACAAGTTCCAGGTGATGGCGACGAGCTGCGCTGAGCCCGCTGGGAAGCACTGGGCGGCGGACAGCTGGCGCTCGTCCTCCCGGACACCTCCCGGGACCGCCGCTCACACTGTGCCTGGGACCGGAAGGCGGAGAGAGAATCTTCACCCGTGAACGTGGGCACTTCCCTCTCAGTCTGCTGAGTGCCTGCCTGTCCCCCCGCTTTCTAAACCTCAGGCAGAGCCAGAGAGCAAGGTGGGCCCTCGCAGGCTGGCCCGAGCTCGCCCCGACTGTGTAATGCACGCAGGGCACCTTCGGTCCCTCCCTTCCACGAACACTGAAGGGACTAAGCTGTCTTGAAGGGCAGCGGCCACCGTCCGTAAGGGCCAAGAAGCAGGGCAGGGAGCTGGAGGCTCGAGGCTGCGAGTGGGCAGCGCCTTTGCTCTGCCTGTAGGAGCTGCCCCGCCCACCCCAGACCGGGGCCCCTGCAGCCGCTCCAGGGCCCGGCTCTTCCGGACCGAACTGTGGCGACGGGGTGGGTGTCTGCTCCTCGGACCACCGAAGCCGGCGGGGGACAGCAGCTCAGCTTCTCTCCCCACACGCCCAACCCCCCTCTGTAGTCAAAACACCTCTCCCTAGTTTTGATGTCAGGGGAGACCGCTGTCCTTCCCAGCCGTCTAGTCTGCTGCGCCGGGCACATGAGAGGGGTTCCAGAGATGGGCGGCTGGGCAGGAAGCCCAGCTCCAACACTTGCGAACTGCTGTGTGCCCCAGCTCCAGTTACTGTGCCTCTCTGGGCCTCCCTGCCTTTATTTGTAGAATGGGAAACACCTGGAGGAATAACTGAACAATAACCACCAATACGTCAATGGCCCTCAGTCCACACAAAGGTCACGACCTCCCTGTCTGGAAGGCCTGCTCCACAAAAGTACGGCAGGAAGGGGGGTGCCTATCTGTGGGCAGCTGTGGCAGGCTAAATAATGGCACCCAGAGACACCCAGGTCCCAACCCCTAGAACCTCTGAATGTGACCTCAGATGGTAAAGGGGGCTTTGCAGATGTGATTAAAGGTCTTTAGGCGAGAAGGTGATCCCGGATTATCTGGGTGGGCCCTGGGTGCAGTCACAGGCCTCCTTGTAAGGGGGAGGAACAGAGAGACTGGAGGAGAAGGGAGATGTGACACGGGGCCACAGGGCAAGGAGTGAGGACAGCCCCAAGAAGCTGCACAGGAAGGGCAGGGTCCTCCGCCAGCGTCCGGGGGAGCGCTGCCCTGGGAGCCTAGGAGAAAGGCAGGCCCGCAGGCCCCGCCCAGACCTCCTGGGTCGGAATCTGTATCTTTGCAGGAGGCCCGGGGACCACCTAGAATTTAGGAAGCACTGCTTTAAGTGATGCTCAAAACCTCCCCTCCAAGCACATGCTTCTAGACGGGAACGTGGCCACCACCAGGCAGGACCCACCACTTGGAGTTAGGGTCTCCAGGGGGCGGATGCATCTGCAAATCAGAACCACGACCGTCACGGTGTCTTCTGTAATTCCTAAAACAACTTCAGGCGAAAAACGGTTTTCATTTTCAAAACAGGTGCTGACTACTGGATTCAGAGCTGCCTTTCAAAACAATCCCCCCAGCACATGCCTTCCTGCATCTGACAAATATTTGTGAGGGCCGCTGGGTGCCCAGCTTTGGGCTGAAGTCGCCTGGATAGACCTGGGGCAGCCCCACCACGGCAGCCAGAGGAAGAGGATATCTGTGCTCTGGCCGTATTTCCAAAAGCAACCGGCAGTACACTCATGGTCTTGCTGCTCTCTGCTCCGGAGCTCTCTTACAAACGCGAAGTTGGCTCAGGATGCTGCAAGGATACTCAGTACCGACACCTCGTGGATCAGTCGACACAAAAATATTAACGGATTAACGGTAGGGGCTTATTCT
The DNA here is from genome assembly GCF_002837175.3 of Physeter macrocephalus. Classification (NCBI taxonomy): domain Eukaryota; kingdom Metazoa; phylum Chordata; class Mammalia; order Artiodactyla; family Physeteridae; genus Physeter; species Physeter macrocephalus. The sequence continues at coordinate 2,197,860 of NC_041233.1, read as the reverse complement.
CTCACACATTTCTGCAGCCAACCGTGCGTCTTCCTGGGGTTGCCAAGTGCTTATCCAGTGAAAAGGTCATCATCTGACAACTACAGGTCCCTTCAATCTGACATTCCAGCTGGGCACGAGCCCCGGCCCGAGGACGGCCAGGGGACGCGCCTCATGGCCCCCGAGGGATGTCACCAGATCCCAAACCTGTTACCAACTCAACTCCTTAATTTCTGTTTCCTCACCTGCAAACTGGGAACAACAGTGCTGGAGTTGGAGGGGCTAATAAACTGTATCCCTGTCTGCCACCTTCTGAAACAACTGATAAAGGCAAAGCAGCCGGGGAGGTGGGGACAGCGCCGAGTCTATCGCTGACTGAGACCGGGCCACGTGGCTGCCGAGGCCCCGAGGGAGCCCGCGCGATGCGGAGGAGGAGGCAGTGATGCAGCGCGTGCAGTGCACCCCGTTACGCCGGGCTGCAGGTCGCCTCCTGGCACGAGGCCGCGCCTCAACTCCCAGGTGTGCGTGCAGCTCCGGGACAGCACCGCGGGCCCGGCTCTCCCTGCCCCGCACCCACCTCTCCTCCGCGGCCCGGCCCCTGCTGTCCGCGGCCCGGCCCCTGCTGCCCACGGACCCAGCACTGCACAAGGGGGCGCCCCCGGCCGAGCGGGCTCAGCCCCTTCGCGCCAGTCCCTCCCGCGGTCTCACTCACCCTCCTGTGCCTCTGGCCAACCTCCTAATGTTGCCAAGAGTTAGGAAGCCCATCGGTCCAAGGGCGGGGCCCTCCCCGCGGGGAGCGGAGCACCTGCCCTCCGCAGGGAGCGGAGGGTGCCAGAGCGCTGTCCAGCTGTGCCCGCTGCCCGCCCGGGGGCTCCCCTCCCCTCACCCCACCCCCACCCCCGGCTCCGCTGCCTAATCCCCGCGGATGCCTCCCAGGTCTGCTCCCTCAACTCCCCGTCACCCTTCTCTTCCCCCAGAGCTAACCTTCGACCAGACTCAGACACGAGGAAACGTACAGGCAGAGCAGGAGGCGTACCTGCTCTCGGATCGTCGTCGGGCTGAAGGGGCACACGCCACGGCCCGGCACAAGCGCTCGCTCGCAGGCGCGTGTGAACCTGCAAGCCGACGAACCAGCCACGCGCTTTCAGGACCTCTTTCCAGCATTCCCAACTCTTCTCCCTCCCCGACACGCAGGCGTAGGTTGCCGGCAAGGTGCGTTGGGTCACCCTCCCCTGGACCAGAACTGCCACGCGCCTGAAGGGCGGCTCTGGGTGGACAGAACCCTGCAGGTGCCAAGAAGAGGGGACGTGTCGCCAGAGGCATGACTGCGGAGGAGCATCTGACCTGCGCGGGATTCACACGTTAGGGGTACACAGGCTTTGGCAGACTCTTCTTTTATTTAGGAGACCGATCCCCCCGCCGGTTCTCGCTCCTGACAGAGGCCTGGGTGACGTGCGCGGCTCCTGAACCTGAACGCCTAACGGGGGAGGGGGAGCCACCAGGACTGCGTCTTCTAGAAAGTCAGGAAGTGGGCAGTTGCTTTCATTGTGCAGGAGGGCATTTGCACACAGTATGGTCACCCCTCTGCAGCCGGCCACTTCTAACTGCAGGATCAGGGAGATGATTTTTTATATTCATATATATGCTTCCTTCAATCATATTTTAGAAATCAGCTCTGCCACGCTAAGATTTACGATAAAAATAAAATAATTTGCTCTGTCAACTATAGTAGAAAGTTTCAAATGTCTTAGTTAAAAACTATCTTCCATACAACGGAAAAAGGCTTTTGTATTCTTTTTGGGTGAAAGAAAACCCAAATGTGCTGCGGGGGGGAGGCTGTCCTGGCGCGTTGCTGGGACCCTGTGCAAGCGCTTCTTGGCTGCAGGCCGTGAGAGAACAGCGCCGCTTTCTTCCCTGCAGGCGCGAGGCCCAACTTCTTCTCCCCTGGGCTCTTCCAAGATGCTTAAGGCTGCTCCGCCGTTGCCTGGTCCTTAGCAGCAGCAACAAGCTCTGTAAGAGCTGGAAAGCTTCTTATGTCCTTTGTCCGCAGGCCTATCTTTTCGATCTGCAAAGGCCACGGGGATGAATCAAGTTACTGTGATGTGAGCTGAACGTGGAGAAGACCCTTCCAAAGAAGAGAGCAGAACGTCCGCCCTCACCTCACCCTCCACGCAACCAGAAAAAGGCAGTTCCCTAATGACTGGTAGGATGTTTCTTCCTTTCAAATAAATGAAGTTAAAAAAAATTTCCTTATTGTAGAATTTATTTCGGGGGGGTCATTCTAAGAAGTCAGTGTTAATTATCTCAGTTCATTACCTCAGACTCTCACCAGGATAAGAGCCTCTTTTGTGGACTGGAAGAGAAAATTCACACTAAGAGAAATAATAAAGTAATTTTTTAACTGAAGCGTTTTCAAAAAACAACCGGCCTGAGACCTTCATTTCTTAGTGTGTCATCCACAACCTTTTCTTAGAAGCTGATGAAGTCAAACACCTTTGCACAGCAGCTGCTGCGGATTATTTCAGTGACAGAGACGCAGCAGGCAGCGTCCTTCCCACCTTAACCCAAGAGCCGTCATGAACTACACGCGCACACATGCACAAGCGGACCTGGAGAAACCTAGACCGAGTATTGAGTCTCTGCTGGCGTGCTGTGGCTCGTCCGGGGGCTGGGGTCGAGGACTGCCTTTTCTTCCCCTCCCCGGCCCACAACTCTTTCGCTTGTTTGCTCTTCATGTGTCTATAACCAATTTTCCTGCCTGTCAAAAGACTTCTAAGTTTCTCTTGAGAAATAAAGAAACAAGGCAATGGACTTCTGCCAGAATGCATCTCTAAATACACCCGAAAGGGGAAAAACTTAGATTTTCAGTGATGACCCTGAACTGTATGAAGGAGTGACTAGAAAACAAGGCATCTTCTGATGGGAATGTTATGATCTCACTTCTTTTTCTCTCGCAAAAAGGTCTTCCTTGAGGATCTACTGCTACAGAAAACCTAAGCAGTTGACAAAGCCAGTTTCTGAACACCCCAAAGCTCTGAGAGTCTGTGAGGACGGAAGGCCCTGCGTGGAATCCACACCTGCCCCTATGTGATGGTACCTACGTGAATGTCCACCCACACGCCGTGACTCCAAAATCTGTGTTTTATAGAAAACCTACAAAACGCAGGCAGGGAAGCAGAGAAGCTGTGCTGAGATACTTTTCAAACACCGCACTGAGAAATCAACGGCCTAATGCTTCTCTAGTTATTCTAAAGCCAAACTAACAAATATCTCAGAAGACCCTCATCTGGCACCCATGACGTATCAGGCATGTTCCAGGCAGTGGACCGACAGGACACCACCTCTGCCCACGGGCTCACCGCCAGCGGCTTCGGGAACGTGAGTGCCAGCGAGCCGAGAGGATGTCAATTCCCTGGACCTCAAAAAGTCTGTCTTTTCTTTCTCATATTCCCTAGGGGCCCGTCCTCTTCCTTCAAGTGTCTGGCGCCCTGGCCCTCTTTGCTAGCACCGGGAAGGGACTCCCGGTCCCTCCCAGCATCTCTGGCCTCAGGCGCACCACCAGCTGGCTGCCGGGCCCCCGGAACGTGGAGTCAGGCCCCCTGGAAGAACGGCGGCGCTCGGGTCACCTGCTCTCCTAAATATGCGACGTCCAAGGCCAACTGCAGCCTGATCTTGTCATCGTCACTCATGCCGCCGCCACTGGGCCCGGCGGGGGTGGCGGGAGCAGTCCTCCTGGCTTGTTTCAGCCTCTTCAGGCTCTCCTCCATCTTCCTCACGGAGTTCAGGACGTCTGACACGGTCTCATAGTACCTTGAGCACGAGACACACAGACTGGTGAAAGAGACACAACGCCAAACACACCCGCGAGCTTTGTGGACCAAAACAGGGATTTTTAAGATAAAAATTCAATTCCAGTAAAAACAAACAAACAAAAAAAACGAACAGCCATGGTAAATACTGTTTCTCAAGACTGAAAGAAAAGCAGGGTCTTGCCTGTCTAGCACTGCATCCTCTTGGAACATAAGAACTATGTACATGAATTCTGTCTGAAATTCCAGTCCTGAACACTGAGCGAGAATCACAGGCCAAGCTGTCTTTCCTATATCAAGGGTGAACAGCTGCAGCTCGTTCCCCAATTCCAAGGAACAAACTCCTTTACCATCTGTTCTAGGAACAGCTCACCTTTTAAAAAGTATTTCAGAACTTTCAAATACAACTAATTGCCTTTAAATATTTTCAATATAATTTCCAAATTATAAATGAGTTATATTTCAAAATTTTGTTTACAAGCTGGTTATTTGGCATTTGGAATACAGTTCCCCACAGAAACAGTATTATAACTCATTGTTATGTTCTAAGTTAACTCACAAATGCTGCTTAACTTGTAACTGGTCAAAGAAACAAAACAGTACTGCAAAATTAATAATTAAACAAAATCCAACAACAAAATCAAATAATATACCTTCTGACATAACTCAGTGCTGGATTTGGGGAAAAGTAGGGGGAGTCGGAAATGAAGAGATGTTCGACCACAGTGATACTGAACACCTCCCCTATTCTCATTAGTTTTAGGATTTTGACACCCATCCTTCAACAGTTGTAATTACACTGCACAAGGAGTGTTTCCGCTTCCTTGATTACACTGGTCTCCCCAGCGCAAGTCTGCTGATCATGTGGCATGACTGGAGCCATCATGGACTGACAGAGCTGAAGAGAAAGGACCTGAAAGGAGAAAGCGTGCCTGGACTCGCAGAACATTCCTGCGTGAAGCGAGGTTAAGGATGGTCCAAGGCAGTGTGCCGGGGGGACTGTGGAACGTGCCTGGGCCCCGAAAGGTGTGTGAGCTGGGAGAGGCCAGGCAGAGCCTTGGGTGGGGTGGAGCGAGCCAGTCGGGAAGGGACTGAGTGCCCGCACCCTGCCTTGTCCAGCAATGCGGCCACTGGATGTTCTTACTACCTTATCCACAAGCAGCCTGTGATGGTCCCAGTGATCTCTGACTTAGGGCTTTTCTAAGGAAGTCCAGAATAGTCCGCTTTTAAGCTACTTACTTATGCGTGCTCTCAGAGAGAGCGCCTTCTAACCACTGCTGAATTATGGCTTGTTTGAGCTTATCCTTGTGCCCGTTCTGCAGCTGGTACAACGGCTTCAGAGCGCTGTCCACGTAAGAGGAGGCAGTCGTTGGCACCTCCTGGAATAATGTTGGGAGGGGTTAAAGATGAACAGAAGAAAAAAAAAAAGAAGAAAGAGAGTAAGTTACCCAAACCTCACGTTCAAAAGGGCATTACGCAGGTACCAGTTTTGAGACACATACAAGCGTTGTCCACACCCCTGGAGACCAAGAGGGAGCCATGGAGAGGGAGCCGTGGAGAGCGAGCCGGGGAGGACGAAGCCCGGAGCCGACTGGACTCAGGCTCCCTAACCTGGTGTCCACACGGATCACCTGGCCACCTCGTTAATTCCGGGTCTGATTCGGTGTGTGTGTTGCAGGGAGGGGAACGGGGCCAAGTTTTGAGATGGCACGTTTCTAACAAGCTCCCACCAGTGACCATCCGCTGTTGGTCAACAGACCACCATTTGAGAGGTTAGGATCTAGGGTGTCTGACTTTTCTTAGTTTTGGCTTCTTCATCCGTGAATAAGGACACGGGCGCTCACTCAGTAGGACTAATGAGGGTCTAAAGTCTTTAGCACGGTGCGTGACCCACGATGCAAGTGCTCAGTAAATGTAACACCCCGTTGAAGAGAAAGGGAAAAGTTGCTAGATTCCTAAAGGAAAAGTAATGAATCTGGCAAAATAAAATAGGTCTCTCCCACTTCAGACCAGAAAATTGGGAGATAAGGTACTCTCGCTAGAAATGGGAATTCTGCTGCGTGTCCCAGATTTTAAAAGGAAAAGGAGAACCGCCCCAGTGGAGGTGAGCTGGGTCTCAGCTCAGCACTCAGCCCAGCCGCTCGCTGCTCGCTGCACCCAGAACACGGGCCGGGAGGGAAGAGTAACCCCGACAGCAGACCGGGCCGCGGGCTCAGCAGACCGGGCCGCGGGCTCAGCAGACTGGGCCACGGGCTCGGCAGACCGGGCCGCGGGCTCAGCACACAACAAAGACGCGGCCCCGCCCAGGCCTGTCTGTAGGAACTCCGGGGTATTCCAAAGGAGCACATGCTGCAGGAGATTCTCACAGCTCCTGAGAATAATTTCAGTTGTAAATGGCCTAAAATCCACCTATCCAACTGGGAGAAAAGAAAATCTAGAGGGAAAAGAAGTGAGAACTGACAAGAATGAAATGAGCAAAAATAAACGCATGAAAATGAGAGTTCAAGAGGGAAAACTAAAAGGCTGGTAAAAACAAACCCCCCAATCCCCATTCTACAAAGTGAGGACACAGAACTCGACTCTGAACACCAGTGTGAGCTTTATTTTTCACCTTATAAATGCCTTTAATATTTTTTAATGCAGCTTTTTTTAATACCTTATCCAGTAAAAGGAGAAAGCAGGTACTTCCAATGACAATATAAAAGAAATAAGGTAAATTCAAATCTTTTCAAATATAAGATATGAAGACCAAAAGAAGGGTAGGACTTAAAAATATTTCATTAAAATGCTTTCTTTGAAAATACGATTTTTCCTGAAGGCCAGAAGTCCATGCTATGCAAGTCCAACTACCTAAGTTGTGTCTGTGCCACATCTACTGAGGAGCCCCCTTCTCACAAATAGGGTTTCTCTCCATGAGACGGATTCTCCCCCCCAAGAACCTGTTTCTGGCCCTCGCTTAACCGCTTCCTCCCTCTCTGGCCTTCCTGATATATATTTCCCCACCTCGAAATCCTTTTCAGCGAGGGCACTGACCTTGTTGGTTCTTCGGTACAGCCTGGGGACTTCCAGGGCACTTCTCAGGTGACTGAAGCAAGACCCACTCAAGTCCTGGGTGATTCTGTCACTCAAGGCAGGCACACAGGCAGACAGGGACAGCCGGGAGTCCTCCAGGGCTGCTGCAGAGACAGAAGCGTGTGATGCATCACGCCATCCAGGCCCAGGGGTGAATTCTATTCTAAATACCGTCAACGTACTTAGAGAGCATACTACAACAAACCAAATCAAATCAAATTATTAGAATTAAACAAGGTATCTCATTCAAGGAAGTTATAAACACAGAACAGAATACAGAAACAACCAAGGACTTACAACTAGAAAAGAAAATGGTTCGTTAAAATTTATCCTACAGTCTCTAAAATTCTATTGTAAATTATTTCTTATTCAAAGATTTGCTGAATCTGAAGATTCATTTTTACCTGAGATAGAAGAAAAATTCTTAAAGCCAATCACTTCAAGTTTTGGCCTGACCGTTTCCAAGAGTTCTGGAAGCTGAAATAAATATGCACTTTATATATTTAGTTACTTTTTATAAATCAAAGGAAGAGTCAATTCTTTATGCATCTACAAACTCTAGAATATTATTAATGAACGATAAAACTAAACTCAGAACTTCCAGTGATTTTCATCAGAAGAAAACAAAATTCCTAATTAATGCTTTCACTAAGAAAGAATCCAACAACATGGAAAACAGCATTTTCATGGCTATTCACAGACCCAGAAAATATGCAAAATCATTTTCTATTCTGTAGCTCTCCCCAGTACCAAGAAAACTCATGATAAAGACCACGTTTTTGCTCCAAACATACAATATTTGTCCAAGCACCACAAAATATTTAAACTTGAGAAAAGCAGAATTACATATCACAGCACTTAAACACATTCATCCCACAAAGTTCCGTTAATGGTAAAAGCAAGAACATGGAATCTATTTGGAGAAAACAGGAAGAAGTGCTCATAGGTCAGCACTTTCAAAGTATAGCTGAAGATTACATATTACCCTGAAATACTGGGTAAGTGAATTAGAAATAATTAAAATCCAACCCACTAAAGGTCATGCCTGCAGAGAGTAAACTGAGCTAATGCAAAAAACAGTGGTGCCTGGCGTGCTGCAAGCCTGCGGCGTCACTGCTGGAAGGGAAGCCGAGGCTCCGGGCTAGCACACCCTAGGCGGGACTGGTGAGCAAGGAGGAGCACGCACGCCGGGCAGGGGAACGGGAGCAACGCCCAGAAGGGAGGTGAGCGGATGTCCCCTCAGGGTGCCCTGGGCCCACTATTCTAAGCCCCACGAGGCCAGACGCTGCAAGCACTGAAGCCGGTACTTAGAATTCCTCTGGGACACAGGCTCACCTGCTCCTGAAGCCTGTCCAGGTCTGCGACCACGTAAACAAGCTGAGTGCTGGAAACGGGGACGACGGGCTTCGTTTCGGAAGGGCCGCTTCCTTGGTCTTCGCAATTTCCTTGGGTGACGGAAGGATCTTTGCTGCCAGTTACCAAAGGCTTTTTAATATCCTTGGCACTTTCATTAGAGATGGGCCTGAGTAAAAGCTGAAAAAAAGGATTTCAACGATTAAATGTGTTTCCACCAGCAAGATACATGAGCATTTATACAGGTCAATGACTGACCATAAAATGGCAACTGTCTACAAAGGATTCAGTGCAAGTTTACTCATGAAAAAAACACCACAACCCTCTCCCCAGGCAGGTGTGGAAAAGAGAGAAACAGGACAAACTGCAACCCCATGTGCATTTCCCCTCCTTGACTTAAGTAACAGGCAGAAATAAAACAGGCCCCTAAACTAAAGGAAAATTAAGATCTGGAACATCATAGGTTTTAAAAAATTAATTAACTGCTTAAGGTAAATAATTTACAGTATTTGCTTAATAAATTTATCATCATCATAAGGGTAAAAAAAATCAAAATCTAAACCTCAATTATGCTTCAAATAACACAAACGACAGAAGTGTTCTTTGCATAATGGATTTGCTACAAGGGAAAAAAAACCTACGAGACGTGCACTGGGATCAAGAAAAGAATGGAATATTCTGGAGGTGAGAAGAATTGCTGGCTAGCATCTTGCTTGGGCGTGGCGTAGCAGGCCCAGGCCTAACAGAACTGTACCAGCCCGACCGTGTCCCTGGAACTGCACGGTCTTCGTGAACAGTTTCACGGAGCAGGGTGGTCTCCTGAGACCCCTCCGAGCAGAGAGAAGCAAAGGCGGAGGAGGAGAGGAACTTCCGTGGAGCACCGCTGTCTGCCAGGCCCCTCGGTTATCAGTTTGCTGGTCAAATCTCTCTCTACTCCTCACGACAAGCACAGGCAGAAGCTGTTTTCCTACTTGACAGGTGAAGAATATGAGACTCAATTTCCCTAAGACCGCAAAGTTAGATAAACAGAGGCAGAGACAAGGTCTGACGCTGTCTTGAAAGCCTGCGCTCTCTCCACGCGACGCTCTGCTCCAGCTGACAGTGTCTTCCTTTCCATGGATGAGGCCTTCCTCATGTCGTCTTCCCTGAGCTTCCGCTCACGCCTCTTTTATACTCATCACCTTGCCGTGGCCGGGGGGTGCGTGTGTCACTGAGCTGCCCGTGCAGCAGGCATCTCTGAGACGCGGGCGCAGGGCCTGGCGGGGCTGGCGGCTCAGCAGCAGACCACACGAGTACTCCTGTGGCTTTACGCACAATATCTAATAAACCATCAGAGGCGTGCGGACACTTAATGCATCCAACTACTACTTCTGAGATGGAGGGAAGGTTAATTAATTTTACTACCTTTTAATCTCAACCACTTGGAGATTCTACACTTCCAAAGACTGGATACTAAAAGTACGCATTTTAAAAATCATTTTCATTAAAATGAGCATTTCTGTTTTAATCTGGAGGCAAAGATCCTGCTTTTCAGAAGGGAAAAATGAGGTGGCCGGTGAGGGCTTTTCCAAACGACAAACGACAAAGCACTGACCACGTGACAGCAGACGCCCCTCGAGGCCACACGCGCGAGAGTGAAAAGGAAACCCAGAAGCGGAATTGGGTAGCAACTGAGAGGCTGGCCTGCAGTCCCCGCATCAACCTCTCATGGCAACATGGCCTTTAAAACTCTCAGCACGTTCAGCTTCACCCATCTTTAATTCATTTCAGCCTCGATTAGGGATGAGCCCCCCGCCAGCCCTCACCTCCTTGACAAACACGGAGTACCGCGCCAGAATCTGCAGAGTGAGCCTCCACAGACGATGCACCAGCAACGGCAAGAACATCTGGTCAGACCAGCACCTCTGCAGGCTGCTCCACGTCCTGTGAGAAGCCAAGAGGCAATACGAACTTCCAGCTAGACAAAAAACACACAGTTAAGGAATCTCAGCTGAAGGGCTAACGGCTAAAATCTTCAACGTACAACCCAAGAGTGAAGCCAGTGGCCTTCTCAAGAACGCTATGTGGTCAGCAAAGCTTTAGGGAGGTGTTTCTAATTTTACATGACTCCCCCTCCCAGGCATTTGATGAACATTAAACATACACGGCATTCAGAAAGCAGCAGTCAGCAGGCACTTTATACCAAATCAACAAGCACGAGCTCGAGTGGCAGAGTCACTGGCAGGGGTTTCATCTTGGGCTCTGAATTTGTCCTGTCTTCCCCTTCCCTCCTGAATATGCTATTTCAATACAGGATGCCGATTACATATGGCCATTTTTGGCAAAAACAGCTGGAAACTAACTTTGAGGCTAAAAGAGCACAGCTGAGATGGAACTCGGCTGCACGAAAGGGAGCAGGAGTGGAGTGGAGCCGCCCAAAGACCCTTGTGGCTGTAGGAACAGCCACCTACTAGGTGAGTGGCCACCGGGGACGGCTACAACGTGACACAGACGCACGAGGCTGTACGGATGCAAACGTGTCTGCAAGGTGTACCCTGACCCCAGTCACCTGCGCGCTGCCCCAGGCCTGGCCCAGGGGCTCTGGAGGCCTGGGGCCAGGAGCCGCGGCTGCGAGCCATCCCCCAGAGGGAGGGCCATCCTGATCCTTCACCTCGGCTCCGGAGAGAAGCAGAGCGTGGCCACCTGGCTACAGAAAGGGCGGCCCCCTTAAGTACAGCAGCGCTTATACCCCCTTGACACGTTATACTGAGGAATGAAAATGCGGTCTCCTTCCCGTGTCCTTAAAGCAGCCTTTTTATCATCTCTGTACAGCAAGAAGCTCTATAAACCTTTTTCTAAAAAAGAAGTTAAAGTATGTCTTTGGGTCTAACTTACTGGAAGACAGGAAAAAGTGAAAGTGCCCCCAGGGTACTGAGATCCCCAAGATGACTCGGTGAGCCTACTTAACTCACTTAGTGACAGCCTGTCATTTGTCACTTTGAGTAAGTTACCTGGTGCATCTTCCAGGACATCTGTAAGTGCTGCTTCTAAGGATCCCGCTATTTCTCTAAATCTGAGAGAAAAACAAGAGCATAAACTGTTGTTTTCTCTGCTGCAGGCGTCTGTCCCACCCATCCTCCCTCTCCCCACGAAACAGGACCCTTCCTCCACTGGCTTGTTGGTGAGGCCAGCGCTGTCAGAGATGCCTGTTCTCCAGACTTTTTTTTACTGAGCAGGAAATAAACGTGTCTCAATTAATCCACCAGGAAGCCATTTCTGGCAAGACCCACCGGCTATCATCAGGTAATCACTTCAAGACCGTAAGACTGGTTTTTCCAATCCTCTTACATCAGCCCTATCAGAAGAAAGTGAATGTCCCCCAAACTAAGAAATGGGAAAGCTGTATTCTGTGTCTTTGTTTGCAGCTTGAGAAAAATCACTGAAGGTAGGCAGTTACACCAGAACAACTCTCTCCTGGTGCTCTTCGAAGGTCTGCTGCCCGTCTCTTGCGCTACCATGGTAACTGGCCCGGCGAGGCTCAAGATCTGCTTCCTGGATGGGTTTTCTTTTTCCTCTGCTGGCCCACTGTCCCCTCATACCATCCTGTCACAGACTTCTATTTTAATGACTAGTGTGGACACATTTTTATGACTCTGAGATGAAAACTTTGTGTGTGTGTGTGTGTGTGTGTGTGTGTGTGTATTTCCTTAACTAGCTGCTTACGTAGCATCTTTCTTCCCAACTATATAGCTCTTCCATCTTCATACTTTCTTCACCATACACTCTTCTGTCATCTGCTAGTTCCTTTGCTAGCAATAAATTCTGACACATGCTTCACATCAATTTACTGAAGTCGTAATTCTGGCTTTTGGATAGCACTCACGTGCTTTTTAAAAGCAGTGCAGAGACTGGTTACTTCACACAAGGAGCAGCCGCCCTGCCCGCCACAAAGGTGCAAGTGGCTGGCGGCGGAGGACTCTGGACCGCCCTGGCCACTGGAGCTGGCTGGTGCCTGCAGCATCCCTGCACTACAGGGAGGGGAGGGACTCGCCCTCTGCCCCGTGAAGCCTGCGAAAGGCTAGTCTCTCCAAGCAGCAGGGAGAGGCGCCAAGGGAGCAAGTGACAGAAGGCAAGCGGGGAACCGAAGAGAGCACCGGGGCCCGGCGAAGGCGGAGGTGGCCCCAGCACAGTGAGGAGGGGAGGGGCTGCCCGCAGTGCAGAGAGCAAACCAGCACCTGCGTCAGCCTCAGCCCCTCAGCCCACCTTTCCTCCAAATCCACACAAAACACGGAAAAGGCCTGACAGCTAACACAGCACTGTTTACAACAGGGAACACCAGGCCCCAAGGAAGGGAAGGGCCTGTAACGCATGGCACATCCATGCTGAGCGCAGCATGAAGACAGGTCCGCTCGAAGCTCTGCAGCCATGAGAAGAGCAGGTATAATTCAGTGTAAGTAAAGACACGGGATAAAATTATATGTACGTCTATGACAATTCTGATAAACACACAAACGAGAAAGTGCAAGAAAAATGCAGCAGACCCGACACCAGTGCATTTCACACAGACGTACTGACGGCGTGGGACCAGCTGTTGGACCCTTGAAAGGAAAGCTGTCTATGTCGCGTGACCCAGCTGTCCCCTCGGCCCCCAAGAGCCAAGAGCCCAGCGCCAGCCCCTGGCACAGCCTTGCTGGGCAGTAACTTCCAGGATTGAAGTGATACGTTATACTTCTTAGAAAAGAAACAGTGAGACGTTACTTTGGTGGAATTTGAAAAGTTGTGCTGTAGTCTTCATGTGTATATGGGATGCTATTCTACTCTTGATAGGAGATTTGTAAGAAAGGCAACCCCAAATACAAACACTCCCAAATTCTTACATTTGGGTGTGGGGAGGGTCTGAAGACGCACTTCCCAACGCACGTCTCTACTTCGCGCATGCACACACTTGCGGAGGGTGGAGGGAAAGGAAGGTACGTTAGTGCCACACGGACTCCACGTCATAAAGGAGCTACACCATGCTCAGCGCATGCTGAATGTAACAGACACAGAACACACATGTGACCGTCCTGGGAGCATATGACATTCTAGCGATATGTCAATTAAAAAAGACCTAACACTTTGCCTGTGGCATTTAAGGGGCGACCAGCCCAGTTTCCAGGCAGCCACTGATTTGCTACCATTTGAGACTGTTCTGCGCACATGTGCATTTAATCTCTTCCTATGAGAAATGGAGTCCTAACCCTACTTTCCGATACTCCTGTAAGAACAAATGAAGCACAGACACAGTAGGGTACCAGGGGCAGAAGGGGTGCACAGTTGCTCACAGAACGGTGTGTGTGGGCCAGGGCTGCCTTTTTCCTGAAGGTGACGCGGATGCAGGCATAGAGTCAGACCCGGGAGCATCCACCTGCTACCGAGGGTGCAACATTAATACTTCTTCCTAGAAACATGTCAACACATCACCACCCCACTGGCTTTAGGCTTACTTTGGTGAATCAGGTAACACTACAACTCTGATCCCAGCAGTGTTTGCAGAACATTCTGTCATCCCTCAGAATAAATAATCTAATGCCTGATAAAAATCAACAGAACGGCGTCCTATAAAGTATTACTTGAATTTATTTCTTAAACGGAAAAACAGATGTATTGAAAGTTATGAAGTTCCACACTTCATAACGCAAACATAATTTTTTTTAAATTTTATACATTTTAAATAAAACTGTTTACAAAGAAAAGTTAACCAATCCCTTTGAATGCTGTGGCTAAAATCTGCTAAAGGTGAAAACGTCTTTCAGGGAACCGGCTGAGTTCCGACAGAGCTTAAGGCTCAATCACCAGCTTTGAGAGAACGTATAATGAGAGGAGAACCTGCCGAGGTCGGGCTGTGCCATCCCCGCGGGGCCCAGAGCTCCAGGAAGCAAGGTGACAGTGCAAGATTACCAAGCATGGGGCCATGGGGTCTGGGGAAAATGACTAGAAAAGAGGGGTTCGGAGGCAGTAGACGGGAGTATGGGCTGTGACGGCATTGGATATCTAAAGCAATCTAACTTTGAACCTGGCCTACAAAAGACACGGGACAGCTGAAACATTATTTCTCTACTGCAGTCTTATGCTATAAAATGATGCTTCACCATTGAAAATTCTTCTCACAGACCAAAAGGGCTTCTTGCCCTGGCTTAGTCTTGATCATCATGTAATGATTACTTCCCATGCAGCCCATGAGTATCTTAGACAAAAAACATCCTTAATTTCCTACCTACAGGATAACGTAACCTTGAAAAATTAAGCATAAAACCCAGTATCGTATGTAAAAGGGCATCTTACTAACAGTCTGACAGCTATGATTTCATTATCAAAAGATGATTACATACATTCTCAATCATGGCGAGTAATTACAAATCAAGGTATCTAATTCTTAGTATATTTCCCTCTGTAATTATTCCTTAGAACTCTGGGGAGGGACTGCATCATAATTAATGAAAACATCCAACAATATAAACAAAAAGCCTATGAGTCTTTAAAGAGCATTCTAACTAAAATGCTCTAGTTAACAACATTCTACGGAGGAGCTTACTGTGATCTCATTCAAGAGAATCTGCAAAAACGGCTATTATCATCTATTTTTCTAAGGGAACACATATTGTTACGAACTTATCCTAAATTTCCCCAAATAGTCTACAAAACCACTTATTGACATAGGTGGTATCATTATGACATCTGGCAGAAAAGTGTCACCATCTTCCAGAATAGAAAAAATGTCACAAAGTATTATAAAGGAATCCAATACAATAAATAGAATTATTATCAATTGATAAGATGGAATCAGCTACAAAGACTACTTTAAGAAAGAATACTTCTCCCGACTCCCTCTGAGGATAAAAAATGTTCCAGATGAGCAAAACAACAAATGTAGGGTAGGTCTGCTATTTGAAGCAGGTGATGAGAGAGGAAAACGGAGAGAAAGAGCTGCTAGGTGACCTGCTCTTTCTGTCTCTTCACGACGAACGAGGACGTAGCACGTGGGAATGAAGCCGGGCCTGGTCTAGCTCACTCTGATTCTACTGTCCTCAGCTCTCTAATGACCAAAGAGTAAAACTCATCTTTTTGTCATACAAGCCGGAACTCTGGCAATCATGATACCTCCTGTGCATTTCCACTCTAAATTTTGTTTCCCGAAGAACAGTAGGATGATCATCAAGAAGGGGCTGTTACCTGGAGCCAACATCCTTAACTGGTGTTCAAATTCTATTTTAGAAGGGTGGAGGTGGGGGGGATAAATTACTGACCTTATTTGAAAATACACAGGCAAGTTCCACTTGTTATTGAAGCTGTGATAGGCGGGATGTGCTCTTAATCTTTTTACACTGGCCTGTGATCCACATTGCCGTTCAAATGTTCTTACAAAATCCATACTTATGGTATATTTCTAAAATAAGAACAAACAGGTGGCATTTTCATTTTAAGTGAACTAACCAGAACTGGGATCATACAGTGAAAACTGTAATCAAGATAAAGACCAACACACAGAATCATAGTTTCTAGATCTGATAAGGACCTTATGGGATCTTCCTTCCAAGGTCCCCGCTTAAAGATTAGGTAATGCCCAAAGCGGTTCTGTGACGTGCTCAAGGTCTTAGGTGGCAAGCCCATCAGGAGACCTAAGTCCAGCTCTCTAAGCGACAGCTCTCCCCCATCCTCTAGGGCACCCCTAACCCAGTCCATTGGAATCACAAGAGATTGCAGATTAAGTGGTATAATTTTCATTGCCTCTCCAGAAGAAGTAGAAAATTTTAAAAAGGAAAGAAAGACTCAAACCATGTGAGTAATTACATCCTTTTCATAGATGGTACAGCATGGAGACTGACAGGAGGAATCTAACGACACCATTAAGGGCAGAAGCTAACACTTACTTAATATTTATCATCCTCACACGGTGCTTAAAATTGTATTACTTACTTGAACCCAGAAAACTGCCCTACTCGGTAACTACTTTTATTTCATCCCCCATTTTATAAATGACGCTTCCTCTTCTGCTTCGGCTCAGAGAGAATTTACCCAGAAACAAAGCAAGGAAATAGGGGAAACAGAACCCTTGCCAGTCAGCAGTGCAGAACTGCAGTTGCACATTCCTTTGGCAAGGGCTCTATTCCCCAGTCCCCAGGCTCTGGGGAGGACGCTGCAGGACTTGCCATGTACTTCTCATTAAGAGGGACTCTGTTCTGGGTCACCAAACCAGCCCCTGAACATGATGATATCCATGCTTATGTGGGAATCTTAGTGCGGTAACTCTACCACACGTGTTCAATTTCTTTCGACTGCTTTTGAGCTACACTTACTGAATCCCCTGAGGGTGGTCTACATGTGTGGAGTTGAGACAAAGAAAGGTATTACTCATCCCTTTTGGGATAAAACTATACTCCTGCATATAACAGGTGTTAAAAAAATTATAAAAATATTTTTCTCTTCACAAAAGCACGTCCCATTAAAACTGAAAGCTGAAAACATTTCTTGCAAGAAATGTTTGCACCCACAAACATTAAGTATTGGTTTAGAATTCTGAAGTTGACATTCTATCAGAAAGCTTCATTTCTGAGCTGAAAAATCTCCTGAGCCTAACACGATCAATATGATTCTCTAAAGAGGAATGTAAAGGGTCTTAAACTGCTAATGCTGAAGACCTCATATTGTTCAACATACTGTAACATGGGCCAAGAGAACAGATGAGTAGTATTTCTGGGATAACAAAGCTCCCAATTGGTTGTCTTACCTGTTTTGAAGCCTACCAGGCCCCAGGCTCACCACACTCACCTTGTGCCTCTCTACACTTTAAAAATTAATAAGCAATCTGACCAAGCAGAATTAGAAAAAGAAGCAAATAGAACTTCTAGAAATGAAAATAAGGGTAAATTGGAAACAGGTGAAAAGGAGTTTAGACAAATCTGAAGGAAGGACTCAGTGAACTAGAAAAGTCCCAAGAAATTATCCAGAATGAGCACAAAGAGACAAAAGATTAAAAAGTGAATTCAGGAAACACAAAGGATACAATGAGGAAGTCTAATCCAAAGCTCTAGAAGAGGGCTTCCCTGGTGGCGCAGTGGATGAGAGTCCGCCTGCCAATGCAGGGGACACGGGTTTGGGCCCTGGTCTGGGAGGGTCCCACGTGCCGCGGAGCGGATGGGCCCGTGAGCCACAGCTACTGAGCCTGCGCGTCTGGAGCCTGTGCTCTGCAACGGGAGAGGCCACGGCAGTGAGAGGCCCACGCACCGTGATGCAGAGTGGCCCCCGCTCGCCGCAACTGGAGAAAGCCCTCGCATAGAAACGAGGACCCAACACAGCCCCAAATAAATAAATAATTAATTGATTCTAGAAGAAAATAATAGAGGAATGAGAGAGAAGCACAACTGAAGAGTTAATGAATAAAAATGATACAGAGCTGATTAGAAAAACACCAATCCTCAGATTCAGGAAACCCAACAAATCCTAAATACAATCAATAAAAAGAAGCCCACACTAGATTATCATAATGAAACAGCATACTAAAGTCACAGACAAGATTTGGGAAAGAAGGCATTATAACTACAAAGAAACAACAATAACTATTTTCCTAACAGAAGTCAAGAGACAATGTTCAAAGTGCAGAGAATTCTACTTCCATCAAAACTACCTTTCAAACACAAAAGGTATAAAGTTATTGTCAGACATACAAACTGAGGGTTTATCATAAAAAAGTGAAATTTATTATCAACAGGCCCTGCTACTAGATGAATTTCAGGAGGAAGGAAAATGATCCAAGAAAAAAGGTCTAACATCCAGGAAGGAACAGTAAGCAAAGGAAATGATAAACATGTGGAATAATTCTGAGAGGAGAATGATGAGCACGTAAAACAATAAAAATAATGCCCAATTTGGGGGATAAAAAGAATCAGAACAGAAATAAGACCCTGGAAACAGTAACAGATACTATGGAACGGGGAGACTGGCATCAAAGCACTCTAAGATCCCCATGCTGTTTGGGAGGCTGAAGAGCACCAGTGAGCTTTAGATTCTGCTAAGTAACCACTAAGGTTACTTAATACATAAGAAATAAAGGGTAGAACTTCCAAATTAGTAGAGGGAAAAACAGAATAAATGAGGAAAACAAATCCCCCAAGGTCCGAAATACAGAGGAGGTGGAAAAGGAAAGAAAAAAAAGCAGGGAGAAAGGAAAAGAAGGAAGAGAAACAGGGCAAACAGGAAGCACCAAAGAAACTCCAAATACATCAGTCACTACGGTCCCTGTAAATTTAACACATTACCTAATTAAAAGACAAAGATTGTCATGTTGAAGAAAACAATCAAAAAACCAAAAATCAAAATCCAGAGCAGGAAGAAGAGGAGAGGCCCCAAGGGGCTGAGCAACGCGACGAGTACCGAGCAGGAGAGCTGGGCGCGGACTCAGGCCACCTGGCCGACAGCCTTCATTCTTCTCCAGGACACTACGTACTATCTTTAAAAAATGGTACCACGGAAAATTAACATACGAGTCTACTTCTGAAATATCAACCATGAAGTCTTTTAAATGATAACATGATTTTTTTTTAAATGAAAATATCGAGGCCTCCCAATCTTTCAAATTATAGAGGACACTTACATATTGCATTTTAAAATCCAATCCAATACTTTGTTTTCCTTCAGAACAATACAGTAGAGATCTACGAACTTAATTTTCCATGGAAAACAACTGCCAACAGCCTTGTTTTTAATGGTCCTTAGGACCTTTTTTAAAATTAGAATATTCAGATCTAGTCACAACTGCATCTAGACTGAATTTTACTTTACATTCTTTTTTAAAAATTTATTTATTTATTTTTGGCTGTGTTGGGTCTTCGTTTCTGTGCGAGGGCTTTCTCTAGTTGCGGCGAACGGGGGCCACTCTTCATCGCGGTGCGTGGGCCTCTCACTGCTGTGGCCTCTCCCGTTGCGGAGCACAGGCTCTGGACGCGCAGGCTCAGCGGCCATGGCTCACAGGCCCAGCCGCTCCGCGGCATGTGGGATCTTCCCGGACCGGGGCACGAACCCGTGTTCCCTGCATCGGCAGGCGGACTCTCAACCACTGCGCCACCAGGGAAGCCCTTACTTTACATTCTAAAAAATATTCTTAGTCCTTGAAGTTATCAGAGACTATGACTTGAATAAAACAGCACGTTTTAAGGTAAATGCTTGCTACGTAACTCAGACTGTGATTTTTCCTAAAACCACAGAACCAAGACTGTGCAGAAAAGATATGATTATCCTAAAGTCTCAGGTTAACATCTTCAAGAATCAAGACGATGGAGGAAAAGGTACCTGGTGAAAGGCATCGGGATTCCCAGGATTAAAAAGTGAGGGCAATTTTTCTTCTAATCCTCGTACTATTTCTGGCCAGACAGAATTCACCAAAAAATCATATCCAGGAACAGTATTGCCTTTTTCACTGTAAGATAAGAGGAAAATTTCAGTCAAATACACCAGAATCTTCTGCTTCCAAAAAGCAAACTTCCACTGTGGTGCTTTTAGTAAAATAAAAGTTCCTTAGTCTAAAATTTATTTCAACCTTTTAAAAAAAACGGTATTTGTCAATTAGTTTGTTCTCAGACCCAAACTTCTATTTCACTCCTTGATCTCATTCTCACCTTGAACCTGACACATCCTCTGTGTCCTGACTCCTACATCTATCTATCAAGTAGTAAGCAAGCTGGGGTCAAGGATAATGGAAAACGACACCGACTTAACTTGGCACAATTTTCTCCCCTAAAATGGGCTACCACGTTTATACTCTGTCTTAAAAAAGAAGCACTTTAATACCACAGGAAAAGCAGTCTTTGTGGGACTTCCCTGGTGGCGCAGTGGTTAAGAATCTGCCTGCCAATGCAGGAGTCACGGGTGCGAGCCCTGGTCCGGGAAGATCCCACACGCCGTGGAGCAACTAAGCCCATGCACCACAACTACTGAGCCTGCGCGCTGCAACTACTGAAGCCCACACGCCACAACAAGAGAAGCCACCGCAATGAGAAGCCCACGCACTGCAACGAAGAGTAGCCCCCGTTCACCGCAACTAGAGAAAGCCCGCGCGCAGCAACAAAGACCCAACGCAGCCCTAAATAAATAAATAAATAAATAAATATTTTTTAAAAAAAGAAGAATTAGGTTACATCTCCTCTGCCTGTGCTTTGTAAATGGAACAATAAAGCCTACAGGACAACACATATATTTTTTTTTAAAAAAGAAAGAAAAAAAGAAAAGCAGTCTTGTATTCAACCTTACCACCACTCAAGTCTAAAGCACTATAAATCACGCTAATTGCCCAATTACTAACAACTTTCTGATTCAGCTATCCCTAAGATTACCCTCAGTTCTAAAGTTCTATGACTATTTTACATAAAATCCCGATCACAAATCTTAATACAAAAAACTGGTAACAGTCATTTTTTTTTGTTGTTGTTTTTTGCAGTACGCGGGCCTCTCACTGTTGTGGCCTCTCCCGTTGCGGAGCACAGGTTCCGGACGCGCAGGCTCAGCGGCCATGGCTCACGGGCCCAGCCGCTCCGCGGCATGTGGGATCCTCCCGGACCGGGGCACGAACCCGCGTCCCCCGCATCGGCAGGCGGACTCCCAATCACTGCGCCACCAGGGAAGCCCACAGTCATGTTTTTTGTGTGTGCATGCTTTATTCTGCATTTTTAGCCAAAAGGCTGGACTCTGGGTTTCTAATTCACAAACTTAGATGAGAAACAACACTGAGATAAAAGCGTGCACTCGGGAGCCAGAGCACCTGAGTTCAAATCTTGGGTCATTTAACTTCTCTGTGTTTTGGTTTCTTCACCTTCAAAACAGGGATGATAATGATACCTACCTCACAGGGTCATTATATGGATTGATATTTGTAAAGCATTTAGGATGGTGCCTAGCACACAATAAGTGCTATGTTAATAGTGGTTAAATACACAAGTACATAAACAAAAAAAGGCAGGTTCCTTAAGTTTCTCTTCAACTTAAAGACCTGTAAGTAGCTTTAAGCAACACCATCTCACTGATCGACCCACTTTGACTACTCCGTTACTGATATGCTCTATATTAAGATAACTGTCTTTAAAATTGATCATCCATGCAATATACGGTCTTATTTTAGCAAAACGGGGAGTTGTGTAGCTAAGTGGTGATAACAAATTGGCATTTAACGTTCTGATAAGTATTAAAAATAAACAGTAAAACGTTTTCATAATTTTCCTGCTTAGCAAAAACTATCAAGACAAATAGCTTATTCAGCTTTACTGTTCAGAAACAGCTATCAGATAATCTCATTCTATAATAGGTAGGAATTGATGAGAAATTACTGGTGGGATTGGAGGAGGGTCCAGGAGGGAAAGAAGATGCCTGTGTCACACATACCCAATTCCATGTATCATACCATATACTTTTTTTTTTTTTTTTTTTTTTGCGGTACGTGGGCCTCTCACTGTTGTGGCCTCTCTCGTGTGGAGCACAGGCTCCGGACGCGCAGGCTCAGCGGCCATGGCTCACGGGCCCAGCCGCTCCGCGGCATGTGGGATCTTCCCGGACCGGGGCATGAACCCGCGTCCCCTGCATCTGCAGGCGGACTCTCAACCGCTGCGCCACCAGGGAAGCCCCACATCATATACTTTTAATCATAATAAGAACTAGCTCTATTAAGGTATCGGAAGAAAGAAAGAACAGAATTGAAGATTTTAAAATACAAATGCACATAATCTGAACAACACTGAAGGACAAGATCACCTCATTCCCAAAGTAAATGTCTAATTAAAGCCCCAAAGAGAAAATTTAAATCTGTGAGATCAACAATCAGAAAAGCTAATCCACATTCTTCGGAAGATAAATCTTGAATGTCGCTGCTGGTGTCCCCTTATAAAGGGCACCCGAAGGCAGAAGCTGAGCAAGGGAAGGTCAGGAGAGGCAGGATGACGGGGCCTCAAGCAAATGCAGATGGCCCACCAAGGTACAGTTTAGATTCCTCAAATTTCTGAGGTTTCTACATGAATTCTGCCACACTGAAAACCATGCAAAAGAGCATGTGAGGCTTTGTAACTTGACATTTCAGGACCAAGACTAGGCTTGTCAAGTCTAATGACTGGTTGTTTCGTAACTGTGGCTTCTTTAAGTTTACCCCATGACTTCTATTAAATTCTTACCCCAAATCCAGATGCAACTAAATCTTCATGATTACTAAGCAAAAGTGGCAAAACAAGGCTTCATCTGAAATCGTGTAGTGGAAATAGGGTACTTCACAAGTCAAGCAGCATATCTGTTCCCCAGATTTTTTTTCTTTTCAAAGAACAAAAATTCAAGACCAAATATAATGTTTACTCCATGAAGACAGGGACCTCATTTGCCTTTCTAATGCTGTAAATAGGTTAAGTCTTTCATCCTGCAAACATTGGGTAGTTACTGTCTTCAAGACACCGTGCCAGGAGGGAGTGTGGGCCGTGCAGGAGGGGAGCACGCTGTTGAGATGGAAAAAGTGAGAGCAGCATGCAATGGCCTGCAGAGAACAGGATTAAAGGTAGACATCAGGAGAAAAGATGTTCTCTTGAAGGAAGTGGCATCTGAGCTGGGGCTACACGTGGAGTGACAGATCAACAAAAAGAGGGAACGGGAAAGGCGGAGGGGACTCTGAGGAAAAACACAGACACGCCCAGCGTGCGCTGGGGTGGGCAAGTGCAGCCGTGTGCTGGAGAACAGCAGGGCGAGGGTACCACAGAGCAGAGTGCCCCACCCGAGGACCACTGGGGCCAGAGCACAAAGGGCCTTGTGTGCTGATCACGAAGCCTGTGCTTTCCGCAGTGAGCAGCAAGAAGCCACTGAAGACTTAGGAAGAAGGCAGGGCATGAATCTCAGAACTGTGGGTAAATGTGCCAGCGGAGGGGCAGACTGAGACCCGAGAGCACGTGGGGAAAACCTGTTACTGTGGACAGAAAGATGACAAAGGCCTGGACCAGGACGGTGGCAATGGTGGAAGGCAGCGGGGTATTTACAAAACAGAACTGAAAACCATGCAAATCAGACAAAAGGAGGGAAAACTGAAGGTGACTTTAACCACAATTAACATCTTGTAAAACCTGCTGAATTAAACTGAACTGATATCTATTAACAGATTATGACATTAGAATAATGGAAGGAAAGCAACTTTTATTTCAAACCTAGTTTAGGGAAAGGACAGTGTAGGCAAGGGCCAAGCATGGGCTGTGGACTCAGAGAGACACACCTTCCACCTCTGTTCCACCCACTCCAGTCCCTTCTCTGTAAGACGAGGCTGACGGCCCCTGCCCAGCTCAGAGCACTGGGCTAACAAACGAACAGGAAAGGGCGCCAGAACCCAGTCCCCACGAGGCAGCAATAACCAGCAGGGCATGGGCGGCTCCCAGGCGCGGCCCCTGACTGCGGGAGCTCTGAGAACCGCTGCTCAGACTACCTTGAGGCGGCTCCTCCCGTGACCTCTCGAAGGAGGCGGCAGTGGTGGGGCACAAACTCCAGGAGCTTACTGTACATGAGCTGAAGACCACTCGGATGGGCGCCGACAATCTGCTCTACAATCACCTAGTAGAAGGAGCATCATTTTAAAAAAAGACAAGTATGAATTACATATCACAGGGAAAAGAACAAAGAAAACCTTAAACGTGTGTTTCCTCTCGCCCCCCTCCTCCCCAGCTGACATGTTTTCTAACAGTAATAGCCTCACTCAGAGCTAGGTCCAGGATTCGGGTGCATAGCTCTGACCTGGGGGAGATACGGCCTGGGTGACAGAGACTGGCCTGAAGCGGAAAAGCCAGACACATTCGCCTGTTTCCCTCCTGAGCCTGGAAACGAAATAAAACGACGACTGCCCATGACAACAGCTCCTTGCTGCCTTGACCGTGGCCTTTTCTTCTAAATACCATTATTCAGATTAGGGGGAGGCTTCAGACAGAGAAAGATGGAAGGAAGTATATTTTATTTTACTTTATTATTATTTTATCTTCTGTGTTAAGGTTGAGAATCAAGAGGCGAATGACAAGATAAGCATACGAATTTAAATAAAATTAAAATGTGGCCATGGTTTATTTAATATGCCACTGAAACATCAAATGTTTCTTTAATTTAGCACATTAGGTTCAGTTCAATGAAAAACAAAGGCATAAATTCGTAACCATTTTCACTTAGTGATAAAGAAATAGTGTAGGTAATTTGTCTTTTTCACTCCTATAGAGAGGCAGCTATGAAATACAACAGGATACAAACAGAGGAAGTTGACAGATCATTTATTTTTAGTAATCCTAATGAAAGCTGACCAGATTATTGAAATTAATCCTTAAGTTTCATTTTTATCAATGACATTCAATTTTCCCCATTTATAAATGGGAGACTTTCACCCCAAAGTCATGGTGAGTAGGGCTTTGTACTTCCTGGACAGAAAGAGCGTCCACACTGATGTGGCATTGAAGAAAGTCTGCAAACACGGAGGACGGGCCTGTGACTTCCTTCAGTTTGAACCAGACAAAGCTGCCATTTTTGTGTGGTGGAAAATGTTGAGTACTGGCAACTTCACATGGTACAAGCTGTAATATATTCTGGCTGCTCAAAGGCAGAACATGCTTACTTCCCAAATTTTAACTGTATCCTTGTAGGTGAAGGACACTGGATAGCCAAGTTCTGGATTTAAGGTATTCTGCTGCTAATTTGCCTACGAAAGCCCTTCATCTGTGAATATTCCCTCCCTCCCACCTTCCTGGCCCATACACTCCTCAGCATGTCTGTGAAGACAGCCCTCCACGCAGACCTTCCACGCTCAGGGCTCCTGGCACCCTGTCCCATCACGAGGCACTTTAGCTGCGGTGCTGGCATCTGCTTTACTTGTTCCATTCTACCCATAGACCAGTAGTTAAAGATTCGTTTTAAAAACTTTTTTGGCAAATAATTTACATAGCATAAAGCTGACCTAAAAATGTTCTGATACACACCTTCTCCCTAGGGAAGACCTGCCCCCTACTAAATTAAGATGAGCCCTGGGCTACGGCATCACTAGAAAATACGAGAGAGGGTGCCTGACCCCTGCATGCTGGTTGTAACCACCAGGGACCAACCTTTTCTTACAACTGATGCTGCAGTAACTATGAGAATCTTTACAGAAGGACCTCTGATCCACCCTCACGCCCAGTGAAGCGTCCAGGACACGGGAGACGCTCTGTGAACGCCTGCTGAATGAAGGCCTGGGGGTGCACAAACCTCATCCATGTATGGTTTCACTAGGACTTGACCAACTAACGCCTCCGCATCCCGTGCCTTGTCAATCGTGGCGTAAGTCCGCAAGCAGTGCCGGATTACATCAACACTGGAAGTCCGAAGACCTTCCAAAAGGAGGCCTTCCAGTGACTGCTGTAACATGGCTGTAATGCCAGCTATACGCTGCAAGAAAAACAGGTAAGAAAGCAGCTGGAACAATTTCTAAAGACTCAAATATATACGTAACAAATCTGTGGCGGCACTAGAAGAGAATATATGTAAAATTAAAATATTAACATTTTCTGGAGCGTAACAATGAATCTCCCCTCCACCCCACATCTCTTTGTAAGTAAATCTTTGCTATATCAAAGGAGGATTTAGACAGAATTGCAGAAGGAGAAAAAAAGTTATTTTCCTCTTAAGTTCCAGAGTAAATCTGACAGACATCATGAATCTAAAGCCCAGTCGAGAGTTCTGGATAAATTAACTCTGACTACCTCATACAGTGTGTCAAGTTACATGAAATTTAGAATTAATTTTACCCTTATCATTTGGAGAATATGCCTGTGTCTTTACACAAAATCTACAATGTGTGACACTTAGGGGGCAGGGGTCCAAAAAACAAAAACTGAAGGAAAAAATTCAAAGCTAGTTTCAAAATCCTGCAGATCAACAATTACCAGAGGCATTACAGGCATACCTTGGAGACACGGCGAGTGTGGTTCCAGACCACACGAAATCGAGCCGTGTCACGATACAGCGGGTCACTGGGATTTCTCGGTCTCTCAGTGCATGGAAAAGAAATGTTTACACTATACTGCAGTATATTAAGTCTGCAACAGCATTATGTCTAAAAAAACAAGGTATATACCTTAATTACCTCAATTAAAAAATACTTTATTGCTAAAAGATGTTAATCATAATCTGAGCCTTCAGTGAGCTGTAATCATTTTGCTGGTGGAGGGTTTGAAATATTGTGAAAATTACCGGAATGTGACACAAAGACATGAAGTGAGCAAATGCTGTTGGAATGCCACTGGTAGGCTGATAGACTTGCTTGATGCAGAGTTGCCATAAACCTTCAATTTGTAAAAAAAATAAAAAATAAAAATAAAAATACCGTATCTGTGAAGCGCAATAAAGTGAAGGGCAATAAAATGAGGTGTGCCTGTATCAGGTAAAACCAAAATTACCTAGCAAATTCCTAAATACCAAAGTGTGAACACCTAAAACAGCACTTACTGGTCTTATTTTGTCCAAAAGAGGCATGCCTTTGCTTTGAACGGCGTGAAACTGTAACTGGTTAAATTCTGTGGCAATTCTCTCCAAAATCTGTCCCGTCAGAAGTGGGCTAGTAGAGACAATTAGAGAAATTTAACTCCTAAAGGTTTTAAGTTTCCGAGAGAACACATCACATGATTAGCAATGGTGATGCTTTAGCATCCACTGTGTTGTTCCACAGCCCCGTGTTACAAGGCAGAAGCTAAAGCATCCTTCGTGCCATCAGCTTTCACAAGTCACACGCACAGCATGCTCTAGGACAGTGGGCAACTACTTCGGTAGAAGCCACTGACGCTGCCTGGCCCCAGCCACAGGGTCCGGGCGAGAAGCAGGAGCCGGACCAGGCCAGTGTGGGGCAACGGGTGTTCCCACCTCGTCCCCCAGGCTCTCCCGTCGTGGCCTTCTTCATCCTTAACCTCCCTTCCCTCTCTTGTCCTACCTTATTATTTACACCTGAATCCCCTTCTACTACTCTGTCTCATTCTCTCTTCCTCTACAATACCTCCAGTACTTCTAAAATACCAAATACTGCTGTCTCCTTAATAAAATAAAAGCGGCCCTCTAGTGGCAATACATCAAATAAGCCAGAAGAGCTTTACATTTTCGTTTACCAAAGAGCTGAAAGAGCAGTCAATCTGTAGTCTCTGGGTCCTGGCGAAAGGACATTCATTGTGTATCTGCCACAAAGTGTAATAAATGCACTTTTTTCCTCTAAAATACACTGCAACAATACCACTCAAAAGGAAGCTAAATAGCAAAAGAAGAAAAATGTAAAGGCACTGAAGCATCTGCTGGGCTTCTCTTGAGGTATCCTATATCTAATGGTGACCTATCAGTGAGCGAGGGGAAAAAATCCACATCACAAGGAAATGAAATGCGATCCATTTCAGGTCTATCCAGTCCTGTATCTGTAGCATTCAAACTAGTTTAGTGGGACAGCAATGCTCCTGCAAGACCAACCCAAAAGGTTAATCCCTCTTTCCTGCGTAACCTAGTGTGGACCCATTAATTATAAATTATCTGAAGTTTCTTGGACTAAGAAGCATGATATAGTTACCATTCACTTACATGGCCCTGGTTTTCCCTTCTCTACAGCTCAAAGCTGCTGATCTGAATTTTTTTTTTGTTTTTTTTGTTTTTTGTTTTTTGTGGTATGCGGGCCTCCCTCTGCTGTGGCCTCGCCCGTTGCGGAGCACAGGCTCCGGACGCGCAGGCTCAGCGGCCATGGCTCACGGGCCCAGCTGCTCCGCGGCATGTGGGATCCTCCCAGACCGGGGCGCGAACCCAGTTCCCCTGCATCGGCAGGCGGACGCGCAACCGCTGCGCCACCAGGGAAGCCCTGATCTGAATTTTTAAAAAGTACTCAAAGGTGATTCTGAGCAAGAAACAGCAGAATATCTATTACATTAAAGATGGAACATTGAGGGACTTCCCTGGCGGTCCAGCAGTTAAGACTCTGTGCTTCCACTGCAGGGGGCCTCAGGTTGATTCCCTGGTTGGGGAACTGCGATACCACATGCCGTGCGGTGCGGCCAAAAAGGAGAAAAAAAAAAAAAAAAAAAAGATGGAACATCGCACAGGCATAGTATCATAGAAAAAGACACGAGTGAGGAAGGGAGTAGGAATGGCCCCAAGTGGAAAGAAAACAGGGAGGCAGGTATGGCGGCTGTCGAGCGCGGACACGTCGGCAGGAGCTGCCAATGCTGCCGAGGGCCAGAGAGACGCGGAGCAGCTCAAGACAAACCGCTCCACCGGACGGGTTGGGAGGGACGGCAGCGGAGACGCTGACCGGCGCAGCTAAGGGCAGAAACACAAGGGAGTGGGCTGGAGAGACAGAGACGGCAGGTGCTGACCACTTGTTTGTACACCTTGATTATGAAAGGAAGCAGAGACCCAGGACAGGAGAATCACTTCCTTTTCGGATGCCGCGTTCCTCAACCTATACAACGAGAGATATGGAGCATACTGTCTTTAAGGTGCTCCCAAATCTAACATTTTGATTCCTAAAATTAAGAAATCCAACATGCCTGTATCGTATGGTAAGACTTTGGTATAGGTATGTTCAATATGGCTTTGGTTGGTCTTGCAGCGGATTATCCAATATTACTCAGGGGAAAATGTTACGGCTGTCCACGTGACTTTAGGAGAAGCTCTTGTTAGACGCAAATTAGATGTGTGAGGGCCTACTACATTCCAGGTGCGGGCCACCGAGCTGGCTGTCAGACAACCCTACCAGCGGAATTACTATCAGCCTTACGCCGCCCATGGCACAGGGAGCTGAGGTTCCGTGACTCAGGCTGCCCCGTGGTAGATGCAGCACAAACTTGTGCTGCTCCCATGGCACCATGGCGCTGGTATGACCTACTCATTTTCTGAGCCACTCATCTACCTGGCTGATGTAAAAGTCATACTAGGAAGGTAATAAGACGGTCACAGTGTAACAAAGGAAATGGTCATTTTTTTTCTAATTTCACAAGCTTTCTCTCCCCTGTTTATAAATTTTAACTAAATGTGTCCTATACTGTTTCTTAACGCTACAATGCTAGAGCAAGATACATGAATGGTGATACTCTGGGCATGTCTCCATAAATTTATGAAAGAGGAAAGCTATTCCATACCTGGAAGATCAAAGGATTTTGCCAGTGCTTACATAAGGCAATTCCAAAGATAAAAATCTTCCACCGAAAGCACACTCCTGACTCCCTGTAAGGTGATGTGTTGGAACAGTGGTCCATCACCACAAAGGTTTGAGAAGGATGTATTATAAACTTTACCATCTCATGCCCTCCACTTTTCATAAGCTACGTTCAAAAACACTGAGCCATAGACTTGGCTTTTCTTCTTTTTCAGAAATGAGTTTTAACTAAAAAAAAAAAAAAAAAAAAAAAAAAGTAAAAAGTAGCCTGGGTATGAAGTATTAATTTATGTCATATTTAGTAAAAAATACTTACCTGCTTGCTTCTAGTGCAGATGTTTCTTTAGAATGTTGAGAATTTAAGATTTTTTCAATTTTCTCAACTGATCGAATAACCTGTATAAGCCTCAATACACATATCTATAAAAATAAAAATGAAGCCAAAAAAAAGTTATCATGATGTTTCATCTTAATTATCTTATTTCCCCATTCTAAATGCAGGGAACTACAAAGCCACAAGTCAACTTGAAGTATGTAGAGCACTCTACATAACACTGAATTCCCAAGAATGTAAATCCTAATTTTAGCTGTGCCTAGAAGAAGCATATTTCAATATTCTATTACAAGTTAATAGTTAAAAAAAGAAAAAAACTAGACTTTTTTTGTTTTCTCATTTCCTGCACTTTTATTCCTTCTTTCTTTTCCCCATCTTAAACGAACCCCTGTGTGGGCACTACATTTATTTTCTTATGACCCTTTTTTCATGTTTTAATTTTAGTTTCTGACCATCTTTATCCTCTCTATTTACATGTATACGACACAATTATATGCCTAAGCGTCAATTCATTAAAGACATTATTACACAATAAATATTATCAAAGAGGTTGAGGAACATTATAAAAACTCTCACCCTTAAAAGAACAAAAAGAAAGTCATTCATTAAACAAACAGTTACTAGAACCTACTGTACAGCACAGGGAACTCTACTCAATGCTCTGTGGTGACCTAAATGGGAAGGAAATCGAAAAAAGTGTGGATATATGTATAACTGATTCACTCTGTTGTACGGCAGAAACCAACACTACACCGTAAAGCAACTATACTCCAATAAAAATTAATTAAAAAAAAAAAAGACAAAAAAAAGTAAACAAATAGTTACGGAGCACCTATTGCGCACCAGACATTCTTCTAGACAGTGAGGACAGGAGTGAATAAAACAGGCAAAAATTCCCTGCTCTCACAAAGCTTACAATCTTTTCTAGAAAGGCACTGCATTCTTGAAATCTTTGGACGAAAGCTGATATTTAAAGGAGAATTAAACAGAAGGTTTCTAAAATAGGCTTCTCTCCCTTGAGATTTTGAAAAATATACTAATAAATTTAGAAAACACTGACAGAGCGCCAGGCTAGAATCAGAAGTCTCAAATTCTAATCCTAACTCTGCCATTACATCCTTACAGTCAGATAATAAAATTAAAACACAGGACCAGTAAAATGTACGAGTAGTGCCTGCAGAGGCACAGTTAACAAGTGGAAACAAACGAAGAAACAAACGTGGCAGGATGAGACAGCAACACACTACTTTTTCAACCTGCAGCAGGACATTGGAAGAGTTGGTCTTAGAAAGCCCACTTACTCCCTAATCTCTAAAATTTTAATATTTTCTTTATAGGGGTGCTGAGAAATTAGTTATATATATGCCTGTTAAACTGTAAAGTGTTTCACTGATACCAGTTATTACTGTTTCTTCTTTTGGAAAAATTGAGGAATGTTAATTTTGAGACCACTTGGGTACCTCTAAAATTCTGTCTTACTATTTCGAACAGTTGACATGACATTATAAACATAAGTATATATTGACACATAGAAAAAGGCTTTGAGAAAAACCACTTTCATAGTACTGAAAAGTATGAGAAGACATGAGGGAAGCACTTTTAGCTGGCATGCAGCGTAAGAAATCTACAGTTTTCTTTAAAAATTTTAATGCCGTCATGAATAAATTAACGCACAAGAAGAATATGCAATTTTCTTTGTCTTTTTCTTCTATTAGTTACTTTAGCATACCCCTCTTATTAATAGGACCTTAATCAGCCCAGGAGTGAGAAGACCTGGGCTCCGGCTCTGGCTCGACCCCTCGCGAACTTTGCTGAACACTGATGCCTAAAAATAAGGAGAGACCCCACACTTCCTCTCTGCGAAGGTACCAAGAGAAACAAATCAGACCACATGCGCGGAAGTGCCGTTAACTCCAAGGTGCTACCATGAACCCATGTGCAACCTACCTTTTTTTTCCTAATGTCCTCTTGTTTAGACATTCGTTCATCTACTGCCCGAATTCCTTCACTGACAGATGACCTAAGACTCTTGAAAATAATAAAGAAAACGTACAGCAGAAACTGTTTTGTGACATTACGAAACTTACACATTTAATTAAATTCCACAGAACTTCATTATCTTCGGGCCAGTATAATGCAGATACTAACAAAAATACATAGTATCAGACATAATATCAGACACAACTGCTGTCGAGGTTACTCAGGATTTGGGGGCAAAATGACATACAAAGCCAAGGTTACGGAGGATTAACGGCTGAGAGAATAATAATACATGTACAATCGATGTCGTTCAAGAAATCATCTGAATCAAAGGATAGGAGAGTTTGGCACAGGGGACGGGACTTGAGTCTGACCCTGAGAACCTGTGGAAGCTGACGACGGTGGAGAGGAGGTTATCAGAAGACAAAGGTGGAAGCTACAACTGACGGCGCACACTCAGGGCGGGTGAGGCATGCACCCGGCGCACCGCAGGCTTCGTTTTGCGGAGAAGTAGAAATAAACGGGAGGGGTTGATTTAGGAGGACTTTAGATTCTACACATTGTATGGAACTAGAGAATCCCGAAGCACTGATGTTTCCTGATGAAATGCTGTTTGGGGGATGGGAGGAATCAAGAAGTAAGGAAGAGAGCGGCCAGGAAAAGGCAGAGGTCACAGGTGGAGAAACATGCCCAGAAACTAATAAATGGAGCCGAGTATGAAGAACTGAGGCCAAAATGAAGGTATGGAAACGATCAGAATAAACTAGATAAATCACAAAAATTCTATAGAAAGGTGAACTCATTCATTCAATACACATTATGAAATGTCTATTAAATGTCAGCTACTGTGGTAGCCAGTGAGGCTACAATGATGAATTAGACAGAAACAGTCTTATCCCTCAGTGATCTTAGAATCTCAGAGTAGCGCGTGAGTTGAGATCAAAAAGGCAGGTGAGGTCTGTGGCTGGTGAGGAGAAAGGTGGCTATAAAGACAGCTGCAGAATAAGGAAGGGGACGTGGTACTGGCAGGTGGCAGGGCAGGACTAGAGCCCGGAGGCGTGAGAGCAGCCCAGCAAGTTCAAAGCACAGGTCAGCAGAGCGGAGAGAGCGCAGAGAGAAGAGCGGGAGGTTAATACAGGCTGAGGGTCAGGAGACATCAGCCACAAGGCTGGGAGGTGAGGGGCCGCACCGAGAAGGAGGCAGGAGAGCCATGCAGAAGCTGCTGTGCAACCCAGCAGCGGACCACAAAACCCCCTTCCTTCCATGCCAAGGAAAAGCACTGTAATGAGCTTTTGTAAAATTCAAAGACATACACTTTCAAACACATCTGCTAGTTCAAGGCACAGCTCAAGACTTATCTCTTTTATGAAGTCTTTCCTGCCTACCCCGCCTCGGGACTTCTCAGCTCTGACACTCCCATTATCCTGCATTTCCTTCAGTTCTATCCAGGCAGGGCCTCTTTACCTACGTTACCTACTGAGAGCCTCGCACATGCCAGGCGCTGTCTCGGGGGCCAGGTGCATGAGGCCACTTGGTCTGGTGTGGTCCAGTGGTGACACACACAGGAAGTGATGGTGCAGTGCATCACAAATAAGGGACAGTGGAGGTCGGGGTGCCTAGCGCAGACGAGCGGGTGAGGGGAGGACAGGCCACACGGCCTCCTGTCAGAGGTGATGCCAAAACTCCCCCTCCACTGTTCCTCCAGATGGGGTCCCTGTCCTCAGGGCTTACAGGCAGACAGTCCCATTCCCACGGGAGAGAGTTTCTCCCAGAAACTAGGCGTCACATGATATTTATATTATCCTTCAGTTACATACAGGGGTGAAACAGCTTTTGTAGACTGGTCCAGGAACCTAACCACATGTAAAACACTGCCTGGGAAAACACTTGTAAAATTACAAATTTTAAACTATAAGTCAGCCAGTTCTAAGTTGGAGACCACTTACAGATGGGGGAGGTGATATTAACAAGTTAAATTTTGAAATACCCTTCTTTTCCGCCCTGACATTTAAAGGTGTCTACTCTTTGACGATCTGTCGTCTTCAAACCAAACACGTTTTTCAGGCTGTAATATCACATGCAAAAAGTAGAGAATCATTTTCACCAGTTTTGAAGGTGAGCACTATAATCATGGACCATTAAACAACCACCACAACCACCTAACACATTAAAGGAGCTCTTCTTGGAGAAGGCAAACGAGCTTTGTAACGTGCTTTATATAGAGAGACTGTTTACCGGCACCCGGGGACTTACCAGAACCTCTTCCCGCAACTGCCCCAAAGGCACGGAGAGCTGGCTGAGGGCTCTGTCCATGCCGACCTGAAGGCAAAACCATGTGGGCACAAGCGCATCAGAGTCAGGAGTGACGGTGAAGCTTCCGTTTAACAAACAAAGCAGTACTAGGCTTAGGATGTTCTTTCCGTACAATCACATATTGCTAGTAACTAGATAAATAACAGAAATGTTATCCTACCACAAATATTGCTCACAGAATGTGAAAAAATCTGTTGATACACAGCAAACTATGCAAATAGGGAAAGTCATAATAAATCAAAGATTCCTCGTGTACAATTTGCCTTTGGATGAAATTTTAAATGAATTTAAAAAACTTTAACATGAAAAATAGCTATCTCTGTACTTATGATGTTCAGCCAGCTGATGTGAAAGTCTGATGGGCTATATCTCTCCTAAGCATTACTATAGCCCTTGAGAAAAATCCAAATTAAATAGAATGGAAATAAAATGTTCAGGGTTTCTAATCCTACTGGAACATGTATCTTAGTGGTGTACTTCCCAAAAGCAAACATGGCTCGTTATTCTTAATGCTTCCTGAAATTCCCATGGAGATGGCGACGTTCTATACTTCTTTGGATAAACAGATTTAACAACAAAATAAAGTATGAACAAGAAGACTTTTCCAAGTATTAAAACTCAAGCATTTCTAAACACCTTTTCCAAGTAACTGATACGCTTCTCACAAACCATTCCTACGTTTTTATAAAACCAGGCCACCTACAGATCAATATTGGCCAACGTGTCCTCAACCTATGTCTGGCTAACACAGTACCTGAAAGTAAATTAAGCATTTCCTTAAGAATAGTTGGTATCTGCTCTTGCAAATTAGTCTAAACCAGTGAGATTTCATGGTAATCGCTTAGCAACTAACAAAAACAACCACTCTTTTTTTTTTTTTTTTTGCAGTACCCGGGCCTCTCACTGTTGTGGCCTCTCCCGTTGTGGAGCACAGGCTCCGGACGCACAGGCTCAGCGGCCATGGCTCACGGGCCCAGCCGCTCCGCGGCATGTGGGATCTTCCCGGACCGGGGCACGAACCCGTGTCCCCTACATCGGCAGGCGGACTCTCAACCACTGCGCCACCAGGGAAGCCCAAAACAACCACTCTTGAGATTGTTATCCTTTACTTTTCACTACTTCTTAATAAGTCATTCAAAAAATAAACTAAACTCAAAACTAAAAATGTGTATCAAGAAAGCTTAGTTCTTTTATTAATAAGATTAGTAATCTCTCCAAGTTTCTGGGGGATAAATCAACTAGAAGGTTTCTAAAAACACTCAGCACTTTTAAGAATAAACATGAGTGAGAAAAAAAGTGTGTAGTATGTGTGTAAATACACTGACTGGTAGGAACTCTGGATTTAAAGTTTACCAGGTTCGTTGACAGGTTGACAAAGTCTGCGTAGTCCTTGTTGATGAGCTCGACCATGGCCGTTTTAAGCAGCTTATAGTAGAGCTCCAGGTCATCTCTCAGTGCTTCCAGCTGGACCCGCTTCCGACAGTCGGACACAAAGTGATCGACATCAAAGTCTTCCTGAAAATAAAACCAGAAAAAAGAATTACTGCAACGATATCACATTTTACACATAGAAGTAAAAGGAGAGAAAGAATAAGAGAGAGACGCCACTCTACTCATTTGAAAGGCTATGCTGCCATTGGGAAAAAGTCCTTTTAAGTACACATGACATAAAGCTGCTTGTGCGCTATCAAGGTGCCAAGAGGGAGGCCGCTGACCAAGAGCATTCTCTCCTGTTGCCTAAATTCTACAAGGGATTTAATTTTTTTTTAACTACACACGTTAAATAGGCTCCTCACAAAACAGAAATTGCTCCTCTTCCCTTAGTTTTAAAAGTAACAAATTGTTCACTGTGGAACTTTCAACCAACAAAGAAATACAGCCGTCCAGCAGCATCCACGGGGGTCTGGTTCCAGGACCCCCTAGGACCCCCAAATCTGGGGATGCCCAAGTCCCTAATATAAAATGGCATAGTATTTGCGTATACTTTAAATCATCTCTAGATTACACAACACCTAATAAAATATAAATGTTACGTAGATAATTGTAAATACAATGTTAATACTATGTAAATAGTTGCCAATGCAGCAAATTCAAGTTTTGCTTTTTGAAACTTCCTGGAATTTTTTTTCTGAATATTTCTGACCCATGGTTGGTCAAATCCACAGATGTGGAACCCGAGGATAAGGAGGGTGGACTATAATGACACAAAAGACAGAGAGTAAAAAAAACATCACTCAGTCTCGATGCTCTACAGATTGGCACTATTAATGTTTTCCTCACTATTTAACAGCGTGATTCACATCCTTCCAGAATTTTTTTGACTTTCTCTTTAAAATATAAATTATTTTTAAAATTGAGATACAATTGACATATAACATTATATGGCTTTTAGGTGCACAACATAATGATTCCACATTTGTATCTACTATAGAATGAGCACCGCAGTAAGTCTAGTTAAAATCCGTCACACACGGTTACACATTTCCTTTTCTTGCTATGAGAACTTTTAAGATTACAAAGTGAAAAAAGCTAATCTGGAAAGGGTATATCCTATATGATTCCAACTATATGGCATTCTGGAAAAGGCAAAACTATGGACGCAGTAAAAAGATGAGTGGTTGCCTGGGGTTAGAGGGAGAAAAGGATGGATAGGCAGAGCACAGAGGAGTTTTAGGGCTATTATATACAATACTGTGATTGTAGATACATGTCATTATACATTTGTCAAAACTCATAGAATGTACAACACCAGGAATGAATCTTAATGTAAATTATGGACTTTGGGTGATAATAATTGTACCAACTCTCCACTTCCTAGGATTCGCTGTTGTTGCTGCTTATTGTAGTTATTGTTTAATGACTTTTCTAAACAGACTGGAAAAAAAAAAAAGATTCACTCCCTTCAACTTTCAAATACACAACACGGTATTATTAACTACAGTCACCATGCTGTACACCACATGCCCAGGCTTACTTACCTAATTAACTGCAAGTTTGTACCATCTGACCCCCTTTGCCCATTTTGTCCACTCCCCACCGGCTGCCTCTGGTAACCACCCATCTGAACAGTACCTGTGGGTCCATTTTTTTCTTGCTTTGCTTTTTAGATCCCACACACAAGTGAGATCATGATCATCTTTTCTCTAACTCATGTCTCTGAGCACTAATGCCCTCAAGGTCCATCCATGTTGCCACCACAGATGGCAAGATTTCTTTCTTTTTCGTGGCTGAATAACATTCCAGTGTGTGGTGTGTTTATCACAGTTTCTTTATCCATTCATCCATCCATGGACACTTAGGCTGCTTCCACGTCTTGACTACTGCAAATAATACTGCAATGAACACTGGAGACCTACAAGTGTAAACCTCACTGGCCACCAGAGCCAGGTGACCTAGAGGTGTCCCCAGGCAGCAGCTGCAAAAATCAGGGCACCAGACCAAGTATACTAGTTCCTTTCCAGGAGATACTGTTGAGCCGGAGCAAGGCAGAGAGAGCAAAGATGGCCCCGCCGGCCTCCAAGCCCCCAGACGTGGGTTAAATTAGAAGCCTGCCCCTCAGGCCGATGCCTTAAGATAAACAAGCCTCTTTCACAGAAAGTCTGGGCCCTTTTCAGTTGCTGTGTCTGTGTCAGGCCCTGGGGAGGGTGAGTAAGTTCATGCTGCCCCTTCAAGAACTGTTTCTCAGGTCACTGTAGCCTCATGGGTCTTCTAGATGCCAGCTCCGTCGACTTTCAAAGCTAGATGTTTTGGGGGCTCATCTCCCAGGTGCAAGTCTTGAAAGTAGGGGTTCCAGGGGTGGGGTTCACACCCTTCGCTCCTCGGGGAGCAGCCTGGGATGGGAGTTCCCCCCTGATTGTGGGTCACCACACTGGGGGAGGGGTGTATGGTGAGACTGTGTCTCAGCCTCTCCTACCCACTTTGATGTGGGTGTTTTCTTGTTTGCCAGATGTGCAGGAGTTGCTCAGCTAGTTTTGGGGGGTTTTCTCAGAGGAAACTGTTCCATAAGTAGCTGCCGATTTCGTGTGTCCACGCGAGGAGGTGAGTTCAGGATCCTCCTACGTCACCATCTTCAACGAAACCCCAGACCTTTTCCTGTGTTCACACACACACACACACACACACACACAACCTTAATAAACCTTTTCTTAAGCTACTTTTCCCCATATAAAAATATAACTTCAACATCTTTTCATAATACATACAAATCTGTACTGACATTTTATATGGATGTTGAGTATTCCATTGAACAGATGTTCAGAATCTTTCAAAAACAGCTTCCCAGTACTGGTCTCACAGGTTCGCTATGCCATCTCCCTTTATAACATCCTGATGCCCCTGGCAGGCAGACACACACACAGCCAGCAGGTTACTGTCTACTGCACCCGTGACCCTGCTCCTAGCTGAGCTGTTCAGTCATCAAGAATCAGATGCGATGACTCCCGAACTTGTTAAGGTCACTTGTACTTATCATCAAAATTACAAAATTTTATTAAACATCATATAAACCAACAAAATATAAGTGCAAGAAGATAACTGTTTTCACGAAAACTATGATGCTCTGCGAAGACCTGATACTGAGAAATTGATAAGACAATTTTTACTGAATTATGTATCACATGACCATGAACCAGGTAGGGCAGCAGGAAGGAGGATCATACAGATCTTGAAGGATTCTATACCAGATTCTTTGCAGATGCCTTAGGCTTCTCACCCAACTTAAAGGACATCTAGAAATCGAATCAGCAGACAAATTTTCAGAGAAAAGAGCTTGGTGCCACATCAATGGAGAGTAAATGTACACGTGTATGATTGAAAATAAAACGTTAAGTGCTCAAGCACCATCCCTTGAGTACTTTTAAAAACTGACTTTCTTAATTAATCACCCAAGCACCTGCTCCGATAGTGTCAGATAAGAGGATCTCTTACCAAACTGTAATTTCACAGCCACCTAGTGAAAAACCACCTGCTTCTTTACCTACAGCCAGAATTAGCCTAGACATTTTGCGGCTTGAGACGACCTCAGGTAACACCTTACATTCATAGTTACACAGCAATCGCAGCAAGAACGTGTGGGCAGGCCTCAGCCTGACATCCTGGCCTGGCTATTAACCAGCTGTATGAGTGGGCAGAGCACTCTGCTTGCCTCAGGTATACAATCTTTGAAGGTACGAACTTCAGATGGATGAAGTTCAGGTATGAACTTCATGGTGACATTCTCAATCATATAACTCAACTCTCACAAACAAATGCTATTAGGTAATATTAATGCTCAACTTGCCATTTATATATTTGTTCTTAAATAAACAAGTGCTGCATTGCACAACACTAAATTACTTAAAACATCTGTGAATATTGGATTAGGCAGCTTTTGCTATGACAGCAAACCCCAAACTCAGTGGTATGTAACAACTGCCAAATTTCATTTATCAGAAATAGTTTTACTTTATACTGTAGATTTCCTAAACATTTAAAAAAGAAAGAACTTAAAACCCATACATTTATAGTCAATTGATTTTTTACAAGGGTGCCAAGACCATTCAATGGGGAAAGAAGAGTCTCCTCAACAACTGATGTTAAGACAAGAGAATATCTACACGGGAGAGAATGAATTTGGACACCAACCTCACACCATCAATGAAAATTTAACTCAAGATAGATCAAAAGACGTCAATAGAAGAGCTAAAACCTATAAAACTCTTAGAAGAAAACAGGTGAAAGTCCGTGTGACCTTGAATTAGGCAGTCGTTTCTTAGATATGACACAAAATGCATCAAGATAACAGACAAATTGAACGCGATCAAAATAAAAACTTTTATGTGTCAAAAGATACTATTAAAGAAGTGAAAAGACAACCCACTGAATGGGAGAAAATACCTGCAAATCATATATGTGATGAGGGTCTAATATCCAGAATATACAAAAACTCTTACAACTCAACAATAAAAAGACAAATAACCCAATTAAAAAATGAGCTAAGGCTCTGAACAGACATTTCTCCAAAGAAGATACACAAATGGCCAAAAAGCACGGAAGGAAGTAAAAACAACTGGAGCATTTGGCTGTGATGTGGAAGAGCGTGACAGGACAGACTAGAGGTAGGAGGGTCAAGGGGAAGAGACCAAAGCAAGAATGTGTTTGAAAGCCAGTGGGGAGAGTGCAAGAGGGCCTGGGCTCCGAGCACGGGGCGGAAGGAAGGAAAACCCCTCTACGTAACAGGCGAGGAGGACAAATGCAAGAACGAGCTGTCATCGTCAGCAAGATGAAGGAGTTCCCATTCGATGGCACTATTTTTTCTATAAAACGGGCAGCGAAGTCGTACGCTGGGCTAGAAGGGGAAAGCTACGATTCCAACAGCACCCCTAGGTAAAGCGATCTAATTTATCTTTGTTAGCAGGCCGCTTTCTCTCCCTGCTACCAAGATCTTAGGTCCTATTTCATCTGATAGTCGGCTATCAATGCACGCTGAAGATTTCGGCAAGGTGACAAAGCTAACGGTGTGATGTCACCACCACCTCTGCCCCGAGTGATTCTCCCATCTGCCACTCCTTTTGATCACCTCCATCTTCCACAAATCTGTCCCCTCCTCTTTCTCATTAGATCTCACAAGGACCACTGAAGTAACTTTTTAGTAGCCTTTTTTTTTCTTCTGTGTTCAGAAAGGTAGTTTGCTATTTATTAAGAATTTATTAAATACTTTCCTAAAGGTCTGAGATACCACTAAGACACTGAGTTAGGACTGAAACACATGTGCAAGAACGGCCCGTATCAAAATATTAGCTCATCAGTTCAAATCCAACACAATTTTCCCTTGAGCTAGAACCCAATATTAACCTGAAGGAACCAGTGGCACAGCGCCCTCTAATGCTGCTCCAACGCAAGACATGCCCATGTAATCTCCTGCTTTAAACGTGACGGCAGCTCATCAAGCACAAGCCCCTCAGTGTAGCACACAAGGCCCAGGCCAACTTGCAACCCTCCCAGCTGCCCTCCTACCTTTCCGGTCTCACTCCTGGCCAGCCTTCCAGCCTCTCTGGACTAGGTCCAGTTTCTCAGCACACACGGTGGTCTTCCTGTGACCATACTCAACAGCCCAAACCATACCTTATGTACCCTTGTACTATCCCGTCTAGATTGCTGGTTGACACAAAGCAGGTGATCAATGAATGACTGTTTATTAAGTGAGCAACTGCTACCACCGTCCTAACAGGCCCTCGTCATGTCTGGCAGACTAATGACACAGTTTCCAACCCAACGACTGGATTTTAAGTAATCTCAACTCTCCTAATGCAAATCGGACATTCCCTAACTTTCCCACAGGAACAAATTACAAAATGTGCTGAATGAGACACAGAGGTAGAAATATAACCCCGACGGCAAGCCCTCCACCCACCATTTCTGCCATGGAACTAAAACTTATAAAATGTCTCTTTGAAGGAAACACAAATTGCAAATAACCTTTATCTCCAGGTCTCACCTAGAAAATCAACAACATTTAACACAGGATAGCTGTCTTAGGTATTTTTCTTCTGCATGTGAAGTGGTCACATTTATCAGCACTACGAATTGTAGGGCACATTCAGAGGCTTAGGAGCCATGAAAGAATATGGGCATTCCAGCCACCTTCCCAGTTTGCCCTCTCCTTACTACATGTTCTACTTTAGAACTTATACTGTGAGGTTTCTGCTTTCTGAAGCTGCTCTTGCCAAAGGCGTTCTGCCATCTCAGAGCAAGAAACATGGTGGGGCTAGCAAGTCCGAAAGAATGCTGGTACTGAGCCTGAAGGAAGCCTTGAGGAAGGCCAAAGTTGGACAAGTTAAGTCTTCTGTATTCTGAGACTCCTGAAATCAGAAGTCAGAACAAAGCCCCTGATCTCTGCTTGTGCCTTTTCTTCTTCCAGTGCGCCTCTTCTCATCATGGTCTTTCTTTCTACCCTCGCTCCAGGGCAGCTCTCAGCCAGGGGGTGGAACAAAGCGTTCCTGGATCAGCAAGTTGACTCCGCAGTCCCTTTCAGACATCCCTGACAAGTTACGCGCTTCCTTACCGTGGTTTAGCAGAAACACCACTATACCAGAACAAGAGTATATTATTCCTGGGTCTAGACAGCCCCGCATACTAAAAATGATATGGCCACACTGGAGAGAATCCAGATGTAAATATTGTTTTTTACCACATTAAAAAAAAATTTTTATTGGAGTATAGTTGACTCACAATGTTGTGTTAGTTTCACGTGTACAGCAAAGTGAATCAGTTATACATATAACCACTCTTTTTTGGATTCTTTTCCCATATAGTTTATTATAGAAAATTGAGTAGAGTTCCCTGTGCTATACAGTAGGTCCTTATTAGTTACCTATTTCATACACAGCAGTGGGTATATGTCAATCCCAATCTCCCATCTTATCACTTCCCCGGCACGTTTCCCCTTTGGTAACCATAAGTATGCTTTTGAGATCTGTGAGTCTGTTTCTATTTTGTAAATAAGTTCATTTGCATCATTTTTAAAAATTAGATTCCACATATAAGTGATATCACATGATATTTGTGTTTCTCTGTCTGACTTACTTCACTTAGTATGATAATCTCTAGGTCTATCCACGTTGCTGCAAATGGCATTATTTCGTTCTTTTTTTAGGAACAGTATAGAGGTGCCTTAAAAAGCTAAATATAGCACTACTACATGATTCAGCAATCCCACTCCTGGGCATATATCTGAAGAAAACCATAATTCGAAAAGTTATGTGCACCCCAATGTTCACTGCAGCACTACTTACAATTGCCAGGACATGGAAGCAACCTAAATGCCCATCAACACAGAAATGGATAAAGAAGGTGTGGTACATATATACAAT
Source organism: Physeter macrocephalus (assembly GCF_002837175.3). Taxonomy (NCBI): domain Eukaryota; kingdom Metazoa; phylum Chordata; class Mammalia; order Artiodactyla; family Physeteridae; genus Physeter; species Physeter macrocephalus. The sequence goes on along the minus strand of NC_041233.1, from coordinate 2,155,023 downwards.
GGAATATTACTCAGCCATAAAAAAGAACAGATATAAATACTTTTAAAATCCAGAGATGTGATCTGAATGCAAATATCAAAAAGAGAGCTAGACTGATGAACCTAAAATAAGAAAAAACATAGTATGACTTAAAGTCATCAAAAAAGAACAGTAAGGGACTTACACTCACTTCCTTAAAAGTTTAGCATCTACTGAGCCAAAACGTTTAACTTTTTAACACTGAAAACAGCCACTTAGTGGTATCAAAACCCCCAATCCTTAGATATAAAACATAAATATGTTTCTTGACAGTTTAAGTACGGACCGAGAGGGTTACACCAAATAGGTATGCAAAGTTCCTCCTAGCTCTGATTCATATCTTGGATATTTTCAAGGCTGTGCCTGATGAACCTTTATTATCCATAAAATGTTTTCGGTTTATATTGCTATTCTGTTTATGTAAGTTTATGTCCTACAACGACCTGCAGACCAACTTCGAGGTCACCTTATAAAGAGAAGTACGGCAGCTTTAGAAAAGGAGAATGGCTTGCTTTGTTGTACCGCAACAAAATCAGAACATTCTCATCTTTTAAATATCTCATTCAGAAGCTTTAGGTAAACGTTAAGGAAGAACTTTCGATTTGGTGCCTCTTCCCCCCACCTGATCCCTGGCTACGGACGTGGGTTCAGAGATTTGGTCAATGCATTCGTACTGAGCTTTTAGGTGCAAGGCGCTGGTCAACAAGCTTCTGTCTGGCCAAGGGACTGGCAATCCTACTGCACTGCATGCCAACGGGGTCGGGTAATAACAGGGGCTTTTACACTTAGCTCAAAACCACTTGCACACAACTTCGAGGCCTTTTCGCTCACTACGCACGATTTCACAGAGGTGCTTTCTCCAGGCTTCCCCGGCCACACCTGAGGCCAAGAGACTCACTGCGAAAAGCAGCGAGGTCCCGCCAGGGGCCGGTCGGGGACGGGCGCGGCCCGAGGAGGCCCCGGAGCGAAAGGAGGGCAGGCCCCCCGCCGCCGGCTCGGGAAGCGGAGCCCCAGCGCGCACCTTCATGAACTCGTCCTTGTCGAAGCAGAGCGTGTCCGGCCCCTTAGGCAGGTTCATCCTACTTTTCTCCATCCCGCCGTCCGCCGCCGCCTCTCAGCGCCGAGACCCGGACGAGGCGAAGAAGCAGGACGCTGCGCGTACGGACTCGGCGGCCGCAGCCACGGCACAGAAGGCGCCGCTTCCGCCAACATGGCAGCGCCCGCGCCGCGGCCAATCAGCGAGCGCGCCGCGGGCCAGCCTCCGCCCGCCGCCGCCAAGAGGGGCGCCGGGACGGCTGCCGCCGCTGCCGCGCTGCAGGTGCTGCTGCCCCCGTTCGGCGGAGGGCGGCCCTGCAGCTCGGGCCGGCTCCGATCCGGCGGTCCAGGAGGGGCTGAGCGCTAAGAGCACGGGCTGGAGGACTTCCGGGCTCCCTCTCGACCCACTGGCAAAAATCGGCCTGCAGCGCTCTTTCAGGGCGGAGGGAACAGCCACGGCCGCAGTCGGCCCTTCGGTTCTCAGGTCCAGGGTTGGGCTCAGATCCAGGTGGGCAGTCTGAGTGCAACTTTGGGTCTTCAAGGTTCTTAAACGAGCGCCTCATCGCCTGCCTAGTCGGGACACAGCCACAAATACATGTGCATACATATTCAATTTTAATCTAAACCAGGAATGGGCAAATTTTTGTGTTTGTGTCCAGTATCGGTGCTATTACACGCCCCCCCCCCCATTTCTCAGACTTTCTCCCTCCTTCTGCCCCCGTACATCCCAGTTTTATTTTGACGGTTTCTTTGTGTTTCTCTTCCTTACTCTTTTTCCCATTGTCCCTCCCTCTGGCTGTGAATACCATGATCAAATGATGATGATTCATTTCTCTCTTTTTCTCCTTGAGACCCTGATAACCCTAATCAGGAACCTCAGTAAACACTCTTCACCCTGCCACGTCTTTCCTTCCTGCAGCCCGTTGCCTTTATACACCAGGGTGTAGTCTGCTCCTCCCAAGGCTATTTTCTCCTTGGAGATAACGCTAACCCCTAACAGTCCTTAAAGAGGAGATCAGCTCAGTGATTCGCGACCACCTAGAGGGGTGGGATAGGGAGGGAGGGAGGCTCCAGAGGGAGGGGATATGGGGATGTGTGTATACATATAGCTGATTCACTTTGTTATGCAGCAGAAACTAACACACCATTGTAAAGCAGTTATACTCCAATAAAGGTGTATTAAAATGAAAATGAAAAAAGGAAATGGCAAGCCTACTGGGGGAAAAAAAAAGGAGTGGGACAGAGGAAAGCAACACCTTAAGATAAGACACTTGCATTCCAATTACTCCAAATAGGAAACTGGTCACATTTTTAAAATGTGGGCATAGAATCCAAAACAATATACTCCCTACCACTGGGCCTGGCAAGTCTTGTCAAAGGGAATGCTCCCTGCTAATGTCTAGAGAAGCTGATGGATAGGATGAGAGGTGGTAAAATCGAAATAAATTGCAATCATGAAAAGTACATCCTGCTATTCTTTTTAAAACGTGGAGCGAGAAAGGCTCATCATTTGTTTTTGGTTTGTTGACTCTTATTATGAAAGTTTTCAAGCGTGCACAAAAGTCTGGAGAGCACAGGATACCTCACCCCCTTCCACGTATTCATCACCTTGCTTCAACAATCATCTGTCTTCTCCTACCACGGCACTACCACTCCCTTTTTTTTTTCATCTGGAATGTATTTTAAGACAAATTGCAAACACCACATCATTTCCTGCTCCCCAAATACCTCTGTTTACACATCAAAGAAAAAGAAGAAAAAAGATACTTCCTAACAAGCCCCCAATGCCATCATCACACCTAATAAAAATCACCAGTTTTAATACTGGCTCTGAGAGGTGTGGCTTTTAGCCCAATGCCACGGGGTTACTGAGTGACAGTTGCAAACCCAGGCAGCACAGACTGCAAAGCCCACACCCTTAACCAAGGCACCAAGATGGGGGGTTGGTGGGGAGGTGCTGGGTAGACCAAGTAAAAATGTCTGGGAAACCCTGCCTTTTCTAGAAGTCTAAATGAACTAGAACTTGAACTCTTTCCTTCCTTCATTATAATTGCCTTCTGAAATTGTTCCCAGGCCTTCAGTAAAGAAATGTACCTAAATGTATACAGGCCGGTGTGCTAATCGTGAGGATGCTGAAGGGATTAGGGGGTAAAGGAGAAGAAGGGTCCCTGCTGCTGCCTGCTCTCCTCCTCAGAGGGGGCAGATAGCACCCAAGACCCCATAGAGCAGGCTGCCACTTAGAGCCATAGGCTGTGGCAGTGGCCCTACCCACCAAAGGCTGTGATTTCGGACGCACGTAGCAGTGCGCAAGCAGCAGCTTGAAGCGAGACCTTAGTTCCCTGACCAGGGGATTGAACCCTGGTCGCCTGGGTGGAAACCAGGAATCCTAAGCGCTAGACCACGGGGGCCAGCGGCTAGAATTTAAACCCCCAGTCCTTGTCTACTTTGAAAGGAGGAATCTGACAAGGAGACGGAAGGTATAGAGGAAAGTAAAGCGTTTATTAGAAAAGCAGAGTCCATGCGGAAAGACGCATGGGCGAACTCAACGAGAGAGTCAGGAGAGTCATGCCTTTGGGAAGTTTAAATCCTTTCTAAGGGGTCAGTCTTCTGGGTCTTTGCCTTCTTCCTGGCTAATCGTCTTGCTTTGACCCCATGGCTACTTTGTCCTGGGACCTTCCCCTAGGTGAGCATGCACCCCTCAGTCAAGATGGATTTCATCGCAAAGGCGTCTGGCATGGGCAAAGGCAACACTTATTATGGTCTGGCACCCCTGCCTTTTTGACCCCATGAGGCCGTTTGGGCATGGGTAGTGTCTCCCTTGCCCCAAGGACGGGAAATGTGTGATCTCTTGATCTCTTAACAGGCTTTAGCCCCTCTCTCTTCCTGCCATAAAAGTATCCAATGTCCAGTTATCTACCCTATTCCTGTTGTTGTTTCTTATATCAAAGTGCAGATCTTTAAATGCAGACAGGAGCCTGGTCATAAATATGTAGCCAGGAGCCCATTTGTCTCTTGTCTCAGGAAATGTAAATAAGAGGCTGGTAGTGACCAGTAGGCCTGCGGCCCATCTTCTTCTCAACCCAGGAGGTGTGAACAGGAGGCCGGTTGTAAATGTCTAGTCTGGAGCCCATCTGTCTCCAGCCTCTGCAGGAGCAGCAGGGAAGACCCCTGATGCTAGTGGAGCATCACAGAGAGGACAAAATGAAGATGGAGATTAAGCCTAAACCTGCCCAGAGGACAGGTTTCACTCAGAGCTGATATTCAGTTGGTGCACATCATTTCACTCATGCAAATGTTGGTGGGTGGCCTTTGTCTAGAGCCTGCTTCCTGTCCCCTTGCTGCCTTGAGCCCTTCCCAAGATCCCTACTGTGGCCTGGGGAGCCGATTGATAAAGGGTTAAGGCCTGGCTCAGCAGGGGTCCTCTGGCCAGCTTCTGATTGGTTCATCGTCTGTGCTGCTAAATATTTGAATATTGTCTTTAGTGAGATAGCTATTTCATAGGAAATAGGAACTGAAAGATTAAATTAAAAGTAGATATAAAGTTCCTAATCAGTGCAAGACATAATAAGCAGTCAGTGTATCCTAATTTTCTTCCCTCATTCTTCTTTATTTAAAAATATTTATTTATTTATTTGGTTGCACTGGGTCTTAGTTGCAGCAGGCAGGCTCTTTAGTTGCAGCTCAAGGGCTCCTTAGTTGTGGCACGTGAACTCTTAGTTGTGGCCTGCATGTGGCATCTAGTTCCCTGACCAGAGATTGAACCCGGGCCCCCTGCCTTGGGAACATGGAGTCTTAACCACTGTGCCACCAGGGAAGTCCAGTCCCCTTTTCCCTCATTCTTTGATCTGTACTTTTCGTAAGAGCAGGACTTCAATTTGACACATTTTTCTATCTTCAAGTTTCTCTCTTCTATTCCCTAATTTCACTCTTCTGCCTTTCGTTTCATTCTAAAGCTCATGCCTGCTACTCCATTTCTAAGTAAATATTAGCCCCCTTTGACTTTGAATCTCAGGAAAGTTCTTAGTTCCCTATTTTCAGTGGCGTCGTGACAGGTCCCCATTTTTCCTTCCCACTCTTCCCTATTTATACTTCTCACACTTTTGGCAGACTTGCCATGGAACACTTAAAACTTGCAAAGAGAAATACTGTGCTCAGGGAATTCATATGAGCATTTTCTCCAGTAATCATCAATGTGCTCTCCTTCCGACCCCTCCTGAACTGTTGTGCTGGAGCAGCGAAATCTTCCAACGGCAACCGGAGTCATCCTTGTTCACTACCGCAGGAGAGGAGGGCTTCCATTTTTATATGGATCATACGCTTGAACTGAAGGCTAAGTATATAGTCTGACACTCTTTCATTCCAAGAGGAAGGCAGGCATGGGCTGGGGCAGGGGCGGGGGTGGAACAAGCATCATGGTCCCGGCCTCCAACCAACTTGGCAAGCTCGCAGTGAGCCGACAGGACCATTTCAACATCTTCTGTATTTGATTGATATCCCACTACATTCCAGAGTAGATTTGAGGTGGTTTGGTTTGATTCTTAGAATTTCCCATTCTAACTAGGAGACAGATTAATCCTAAGGTATCCCAAATTTGGCCTCATCTCCCTAATCAATTAGTACCCATGTTTGGGTATGGTAGTACTGGAGTATTCTTCCATGTGTATTTTATAACAGACCCAACGAATAAAGGTGGTAAGGATAACTCTTTTTTTTTTTTCAACATTATAGGGAAAAGCATGAAAGACTTTGAAATAAACGTGAAAGAATATAGAGTCTTCAAAGGAAAAATAGGTGTTTTCTAGCACACCCTTCTGGGCCAATTCTATGGGAGTGTTGTGTGCCTTTCTGGTCTTTGAGCTATGGACAGTCCTGTAAACTGTAGATAATTGATATCAATGCAAATTATTCTTATCTGTAGCTATACAAATGAATTTTGTCCATGGGAAGTACAATTGACCCCCTCTTTCCTTTGGAGGAATCCAGTTTTGCATCTATTTGCATCTATAAAAGCAAATTCTTTTAAGCGTTCCTGTTTGTTTATGTGTCTGCTCTTTGGATTCTCCCTTGAAGTGGTGGTAATGTCTTACTGACTTCCTTGTTAATTAATGAATTAAATAAAATCTTTACAAGTGTTCATTTTATATTTGTATGAAAGTCATAATTTTACCTTCAAAAAAATTTTCCCCTACCAGCATTTCAGATAATAAGCTGTGATAGGATTCTAGTAAATGAAAGTGCAGAGAAATCAAATCAGGGTGAATTTTAGAATTAACTTCTGTGTGGCCAGCACTGTACCAGAGGTGGGGAATGAATGAGGCTCCAGACCTGGCCTCTGGCCCTGGGAAGCTGTGACCTGCTTTGTCATTGTCATGCATGACCAACGATGTGACTTTCCCATCAGTGTTCCTCCAAGGCTCAGTTAACCTTCCTCTTCCGTGCTACCCTCTCCTGTAGTGATCTTAATTGTGCCTTTGGTTTCAGCTCCCATCCACAAGGCAGCTCCTCTCCCATTGCCTCCCCACTATCCACTTCTTCCTTCCCCACCATGTCCAAGTAACTGACCACCTACTTGTGCTATTTCACCGTGGTGTCCCACTGGCGCCTCAAACTCAGCATGTTCAAGCCTTGATTCATCATCTTTTCTGAAAGACCTGCTTATCCTCCTTCATTTTGTTTCTTGATAAATGGCTTCACCAAATGCCAGCTGCATAGGCCAGACACCCAGGAATCATTCACACAACTGAGCCAACCTGCTGTACCATGACCTCAAACGGATGCTCAGCCCTAACTGTAAACTCCCCTATCTCTCCAGTGGTTTGCTTCCTTTCTAATGCAAATGACCATTTCCCACCCCATTTCCCACCCCATCCCTTCTGAACAATATCCCCCCACTCTCAGCTCATGCCTAGTGTCAACTTTGAGAAAATAAAAGCAAATTATGCAGGAATTCCCTCATCCTCACCATCAGATAAAATCTACAGCGGCATCTGTACCCATTTTCATCTGTTTTTTTAAAACATTTATTCAACAAATATTTATTAAGCACCCACTGTGTGCTGGGTACTGCCCTGAGTGTTGGTAATTCAGGGGTGAACCATACGGAAAGGTCCCTGTCATCCTGGGTTTACATTGTAATCAGAGAAATGTACCATAAACAAAGAAAAAGAGGGTGTTTGCTAACGATAAAGCAGGTTGATGGAGAAGAGCCGTGACAGACTGTTATGGGGGAGCATGTTTCCCAGCTCTCACCAGGGGGGCCCTGCTTGTGTTTAGGATTCATTCCTTCCAACCCTTTCAAGGCTTCCACGCCCAGAGTTAACATCAACCTCTCCTTTCTAAGGGAGCATCCCCATCAGCATACAAACCAGCTTCCATCTTTAAAAAAAAAAAAAAAAAAACTTCCTTTGACCCTACATCTTCTCATTCACAGTATAACTTCTAAAATGTTTGCCTATACCTGCGGTTGCCCAACTAGGGTAACGTGCTTTGGAAAACTCTCTAAAGAATCCTGTGAACACAACAAAGGAAACCATCAACAAAACAAAAAGACAACCTACAGACTGGGAAAAAATATTTGCAAACGATGCAACTGACAAGGGATTAATTTCCAAAATATACAAACAGCTCATACAGCTCAACAGCAAAAAAACAAACAACCTAATAAAAATGCGCAGAAGATCTAAATAGACATTTCTCCAAAGAAGACATACAGATGGCAAACAGGCACATGAAAAGATGCTCAACATTGCTAATGATTAGAGAAATGCAAATCAGAACTACAAGAGGTATCACCTCACTGCAGACAGAATGGCCATCATCAAAAAGTCTACGATTAATAAATGCTGAAGAGGGTGTGGAGAAAAAGGAACCCTCCTACACCATTGGTGGGAATGTACAGCCACTATGGAGAACAGTATGGATGTTCCTTTAAAAACTAAAATTAGAGCTACCATATGATCCTGCAATCCCACTCCTGGGCATATGTTCAGAGAAAACTACAATTCAAAAAGATACATGCACCCCAGTGTTCACTGCAGCACTATTTACAATAGCCAAGACGTGGAAGCAACCTAAGTGCCCATCACCAGAGGAATGGATAAAGAAGATGTGGTACAGGGACTTCCCTGGTGGTCCAGTGGCTACCTGTGATCCCAATGCAGGGGGCCCGAGTTCGATCCCTGGTCAGGGAACTAGATCCCATGTGCTGCAACTAAGAGTTCACATGCCGCAACTAAAGATCCCACATGCCGCAACTGAAGATCCTGCACATGGCAACAAAGATCCCACGTGCCGCAACTAAGACCCAGGGCAGACAAAAAGAAAAAAAGATGTGGTACATATATACAATGAAATATTACTCAGCCATTAAAAAGAAATAATGCCATTTGCAGCAACATGGATGGACCCAGAGATTATCGTACTAAGTGAAGTCAGGCAGAGAAACACAAATATCATATGATAGGATATCACTTATATGTGGCATCTGATAAATGAACTTATTTACAAAACAGAAATAGACCCACAGACATAGAAAAGAAAAAACTTATGGTTACCAAAGGGGAAAAGGGGGGGGTGGATATATTAGGAGTTTGGGATTAACACATACCCACTACTATGTATAAAATAGATAACCAACAAGGACCTACTGTATAGCACAGAGAACTATACTCTATATTTTGTAATAACCTATAAGAAAAAAGAATGTACATGTGGGCTTCCCTGGTGGTGCAGTGGTTGAAAAAAAAAAAAGAAGAATGTACATGTAATATATATATGTGTGTGCGTGTGTGTATAACTGAATCACTGTGTTGTACACCTGAAACTTATACGACATTGTAAATCAACTATACTTCAATTGAAAAAAAAAAAAGAATCCTGTGCACACTGTTCTGTGTACCTCCACCTCCAGAGGAGAAAAGGCCAGTGGACGGGTCTTCAGGACTTTCATGGGCCTTCTTCCCAGGGACATGACAGAGAATGGAGGTCAGGAGACTCCGAGTGCGTTCCGTGCACCTCCAAATCACCCGTGCGGTCAAGGCCACCAGTCCCGCTTCACGAGAGGAAACGGGGTCTCGGACACTGGCCCTTGGTCGTGGTGGTGAGCGACACGTTGGGACCCAGACAGAGGGCCGCCTGCCTCCCTCTCCACCCAGCCCCTATGTTCCCAACTCTCCCCTCATCCTTTCCAGGGTAAGAGAGCAAACAGACGGTGGGCTCCATGGCACCGAGAAGGTGCACAGCTTGTCCACTCCCCGCTGTGCTTGGGAAGATGCAGGTGGACATTGACCACAGTTGGGGGGAGGCCCCTCTTCACCCTCTTCACCCCAGACCCAAGGTCATAGCAAGATGAACTGAACTTTCATGGACGCCAGGTCACCTGAGACTCACAATTTCATACCCTCAACGCCGGGGGGAGCTCAAGGCAGTTCCTTCCATTGGGGAAGCCACCCACGTTGCAGACCAGAAACCAGAGGCTTGAGTGAGCTGCCCAAGGGCGCCCAGCTGGAAAGGTGGGAGCTGAACTTAAATTCAAGGCCGCCCATCCCGACTTGGCTCCGGTGGTAGCAGGAAGCCCCACGTGCTTGTCCCGCGTGTATCTCAAATTTTGCCTAAAGCCAAACTCGTGATTTCTGGCCACTCCCCACACACATCACACCTCGGCATGGGCCCTGCAGGTGGGGAGGCTAGGGGGCAGCCTACAAACAGCTTGTATTTCAGGAACCACCCAGGCCCACTGTTGGCTCCCTTCCAGCCACAAACACAGCAAACTCGGGCTCCTTGGCTGCGACACAGCTGCCCCCTACTGTCCTCCTGCAGTTCCACCCCACTGCAGAGGCTCCACCGCCCCCCCGCCCGCCCCCTCCCCTCCCCCCCGCCCCGAGTTCCATCCGAATCCATCCACCCCCACTGGCTCTGCTTACGGCCCCATCACACCGTCCTCACAGCCAGCTGCTGCTGTCGCTGTGAGGCCGAGTCCTCCACGGGCACCTGCTTCCTGGCCCCGGGGCTGTTCCTGGCTCTGGGACCTGGATCCCATGGCCGGGAGTGGCTAGGCCATTGGACACCTGACGGAGAGCTGGCAGGAAGAAAGTGCCTTTGCTGAGATCCGGGCGGGCTTGCCTTCCTGTCGTCTTCCTGTCTAGACGCCTGGGGTGAACTCTGTGCTGGCAGGAAGGCCACGTTGCCGAGCGCCTTTGCCTCCGCCTGCCTGTTCACTTCACGACCCTGTTGTGAACCCAAAATGACATTCCACGGGTGCTGCAGGCCAACTCGTGCGCTTTACGGAGGCACATTCTCTCCGATTTCTCCATTTAGGTAACTGAATAAAACCTCTACCAAAGACCAGGCAACCCAGAGTCCTTTTTCTGAAATGGTCACAAAAGAAACATGGTTAAGATGCGGAGAGACTGATGCCGCTGGCAGAAGATGACTTTTATCACTGATTCGCTGTAATCACGACCTTGGGGAAACAGCCCTGTATTAAAGAGAAGTTTCTCCTGCTTGGTGTTTGTAACTTTTGTCCTGTAGGCTTATAATTTTGAGGACTTGAGTGAACTCATAATTCCCCAGAGGGCATTAATGTAGAAAACGCATTTTAAAAATGTTTAATTGTTGAGCTATTGCTACAAATGATTGTTCCTCTTTTCTTGCACCATTTGGGCTCACACATGCGGGGATGAGGGGTGATGAGATGGAGCGGGGAGGCAATGAGGTCTGGGGACGTGAGCGCATCTCTCTCCAAACGGAGAGAGCCTCTGTGCCTCCTGTGTCATGAAGGATGGTGATGTTTCTAACACAGGTCCCAACGCAGCCCGGAGAGAACTGGGGAAGCCGCTGCATTTGCCTTAAAAACACAGCCGAGTGTAACAGGGTCCTACAGCACAGCACAGGGACCGATATTCAATATCTTGTAATAACCTACAATGGAAAAGAATCTGAAAACAAAGTATATGCATATATGTGTGTGTATAACTGAATCACTGTGTTGTACACCTGAAACTTATACGACATTGTAAATCAACTATACTTCAATTGAAAAAAAAAAAAGAATCCTGTGCACACATCATTTTAAGGGAGTCCATTTCCACATCCTCTACTCCTCTAATGCTCTTTAGTAAACCTGATATGCCCAAGTCAGGCATCACAATTCTCCTTCTCTCACTTTACAAGAGAGCAGTACACCCCCTTCCTTCCAAATCTTACTACGGTGTGTGCCTTGGGGTGACCCCAAATTTGGAATATTGGTTTCATCTCGAGTAACCCCCTTCAGTGGTTAATCTTGGTGACTCCCACCCTTAGGGCTTCCTCTCCTTCTAGTTAAGGTTGAAAGTTAGCATTAGAAAAAGGGCATTTGGGCTGATGTTGAAAGGCTGTGAAATCAGAAAAGCAGAATCAGTTTGGGTCAGTGACACTGATTCTTTTAAACGATATTGTTTTGAGGGATTAAGCTGTTTCCAGATACAATAGGAAAAAACACAAACAAGCATTTCAACTGATTTCTTTCAGATTCAGTGTGGCTTAGTACATAATACAGTAGAAAACTAGGTTGTTGGTATTTTTAAAAACTCAAATTGTAACAGGAAAATTTTATTTCAATTAAGTCAGTCCTTCCCTATTTCATTTTTTAATGTTTAATATTTCAACCTCTAATCAATAAGAATATGTAAACTTACGATGAAAAGTTTATGATGAAAAATTTCAGGTGTCAACCTAGAACTGTTTGCAGCAGTGCACAGCTTCTCTTAGCAAGCGCAGGCAGGCACTCAGGGCCCAGGCACTCACGTCCCCTTCTCTCCTTAGTGCCCTCTTGTCCTGGGTTTCTCTTCCCACCATCTGGACCTGCATTCTCATCCTTCTTCTCTAACTGGCCTCTACACTCTTAAATACCCTAGAGCTTGATCCTGGGTCTTCTCCTGTAGCCGTGTTCTCTCTGGATCAGGGTTGCACAACCTGCGCACCGTTGACACCTGGGACTGGATTGTTCTTTGTTATGGGGCCGTCCTGTGCTCTGCAGGGTGTTGAGCAGGTTCCCTGGCCTCTACCCACCAGATGCCTCTAGCACCTTTTCCCTCAGCTATGACAACCCAAAATGTCTCTGCATGTGCCCTGCAACAACCCCCCTACCCTCACCCCCCAGTTTAAGAACCACTGCTCTAGATGATTCCATCCAGGGTCGTTGATTTAAGTACTTTCCATAAACTGAAGTTAGTACTTCAAATCCTAGCCGTTCCTTGGAGCTGAGACCCGTATGCCCCACTGCCCCCAGCGTGGCTCCATACAAATACTCAATAGCCATCTTATTTTCAACGTAATTTCTAACCTGCTCTCTCCTCCTCCTGTCCCTCTCCCAGTCTCCTTGGTATCCCCACCTGCTTAGTGGCCATAGCCTCAGCCCCCGGGACGATTCCTCCCTTTCCCTTATCTTGATTTTGCCTCCAAAACAGAACTCAGACACTGTCACTGCTCCCATTCAAATTTTTTTTTTGTTTTTTTTTGCGGTACGCGGGCCTCTCACTGCTGTGGCCTCTCCCTTTGCGGAGCACAGGCTCCGGACGCGCAGGCTCGGCGGCCATGGCTCACGGGCCCAGCGGCTCCGCGGCACGTGGGATCTTCCCGGACGGGGGCACGAACCCGTGTCCCCTGCATCGACAGGCGGACCCTCAACCACTGCGCCACCAGGGAAGCACTCAAATATTTTTTAAACTCAGATACTGCAATCAGGCTCCGGCCCTGCTACCACGCTTACACAGGTGTTTCACAAGGTCACTAATAACCACCGCAGGGCCAAATCCAGTGGCCCTGGGTCTAATTCTCAGATCTCAAATGACTCCACCTGTCGGTCCTAAAGGACAGGCAGTCCATTCATTTAAACTTGTTATAGGTGGTTATATTGTATGCACCTGGCACTTCTGACCCTCCCTTTGTGTCCACTTTGTCCCTTTCAGTCTTCTTTGTTGGTCTTCCTGGAACTTCCTGGCCTTTATACATTGGTGTGCCCTGGATGAGGGCCTTCAGGTTTAGTTTTCTGTGGTGTTAAACACCAAAATTCAACTGAGTAAGTTTTAGAGCTCTTACTGGCTTTATTCAACAATTTGCAAGTTGGACAGCATCCAACCAGGCAGATAGAAAGGAGCTCCGAGGAGCCGTACCAAGTAAAAGACTTTTATAGGCAGAAGGGAGCAGGAACAAGGAAGTCATTCTAGGCAAAAATGGGATTGGTTATTGCAAGGTGGCTTTCCTTTAGGGGAGGGCAGGGGTCTATCGGACAGATGACCTCACTAGTGCTGATCACGCGATTCCTGACTGACTGGTTTAAGATTCCATTTCAGGGAGAGCAGAAGTTGTAATTAAGTTGTTTTGGTTTGGTGACATGGGGCTTAGCATAAGCGACTCCATTTGGAGCCTACTGTCCTGTTTGTAACAGTTACTTCATAACAAATAACTACAAGCTTAGTAGCTTTAAACAGCAGACATGTATCGTCTCATAATTTCTGTATGCCAGGAGTCAGGGCACACTTAACTGGGTCCTCAGCTCAGGGTCTCACTCAAGGCAGAAATGTAGATGTTGACCAGACTGCATTCTCATTTGAAGGCTCGACTAGGGAAGAGTCTTCTTCCAAACTCACTTGTGTTGGTAGAATTCATTTCCTTGGACCTGTATGATTTGGGGTGGAGGGAGCCTTCTTCTGGCTCTTAACTGGAGACCGTCCTCAGCTCCCAGAGGCTGCCTGCAGTTCTCTGCCACACAGCTCACTCCACAGGTGGTTTGAAACACATCTCTTTGCTTCTTCAAGTCCAGCAAGAGGGCCTCTCTCCCCAATCAGCAAAAACAGAGTCTTATATAATATAATGTAATCACAGAAGTGACAGCCCCTTACCTTGCCAAATTCTACTGGTTAGAAGGAAGTCCTAGATTCTGTCCAGTCTCAAAAGACATATAACAGAAGGGCACAGTTATCACGAGGCTGTCTTACAATGCTCCCTAACATATCTTCCCTGATAGATATGTATATTGCTTTGCTTATTGTCTGGCTCTCCTCTTAAAATGGAAGCTTCACAGGGGCAGCAACTTTTTCTTCTTTATTCCATCTCCTGGCACAGGGTAGGTGTTGCATAAATACTGAAGAATCATTTGTTTCTATTTTTGCCTTCCTTCTATTTGTCCTCTACATAGCAGCCAAAGTCATCTTTTAAAATGTGAAATGAATCTTACCACCATCCACTGACCCAGTGTAAACCCTTTCCATGACCTTTCTTTTCTTCTTTATTCCCTCCCCAAGGGACACAAGAGGGTGCTACCTAGTCCAGGCTGTGGACTTGGTGTCATGGGAGCTACAGAAAAACTGGCCCCTCTTGTCTGGGGCTATGTCAGGATTTCCTCAGCTTTCTGTTTTTTAACTCGATCCACAGTAAGAAATAAGTTTTACTTTGAGACCCAGTATATGTATTCACATTGTGTGTGTATATGTAGGTAGAGATAGGTATATATATTTACACATATACACATATACATATACTGCAATAGCTAATTGTACGTGTCAACTTGACTGGCCATGGGGTGCCCAGATGAAACGTTATTTCTGAGTGTGTCTGTGAGGGTATTTCTGGATGTGATGAGCATTTGAATCTGTGGACTCAGTAAAGCGGATGGCCCTCCCCAGTGCACGTGGGCACCGTCCAATCCGTTGAGGGCCTGAACGGAACAAAAGGTGGAGAAAGGAGGAATTCACCCCTTTTCTCCTCACTGCTCAAGCTAAGGCATCTCATCTCATTTTTTGGTCATTTTTGTGTGTTTACTTCCTGTTCTCTTTGCTATTTTTCACTTATTTTTTGTTTTTGTTTCGTTTTGTTGTTGTTGTTAGTTTTGTTTTTATTATCTGTTTTGGTTTGGGGGCTTTTTTTTTGGTTGGTTGTTTTCTTGTTTTTTGCTTTCTTTGTTTTTTACTTGTTGTTTGTTTTTGTTCTCATTATTTGTCTTGAGCTTTGTTTGTTTTCTTTTCTTTTTTCTTTCTTTCTTTTTTTTTCCCCCCCCAGATACAGAGTTGATTTTGAATGTCCTAGTCTTTAATGTATGGCTCCCAAAGGAAGCCAAAAGGAAGGGCCCTTAAAATCCCCTAGAAGTCACTTCAGACAGATGGGGAGGAGCTTGAAGCAGTGAGGGGAGGGATACCAATGGCTGCCTCTGCTTAGTCTGCACCTCTGTAATCACAAGCAGCAATCTTCAACGAGAGCACAGATCCCCAGTATTTGGAGGACAGGGTCCCTTTTGTCCAGCCTGGCTCGCACAAGCCCCGGGCAGGCTGCTCCACGAACACTTGCACAGCTGCCTGCCGCAGGGCGGAGGCGGGTGATGGGCAGCTGATACTGTGCTAAGAGCTGAAATTGACTGAAATTAATTGAAACTCCCCTGGAAGTTGCAAGCCTTCAATGGACTCCAGAGTTCCAAAATAGTTATATCAGACAGATTCTGCCAGTGAAATCATTGTGTTGATGGGGAGTCAGATTCCTAGCGCTTCCTTCTCCAACATCTTCCCAGAATCGTCCCTGCTTGCTTACTAATTTTAAAGTCCAGAGCTAAGGTAGCTCTAGGCTGCTTCAGAACTCCAACTGTTCTCAAACTGGCTCCTTCTCTGTACAAATAAGCAGACAGCTCAGTTGTGAAAGAACAATGCATAGGTACAGTCAAGGTATAAAAGAAGGGGGAGTCAGATCCACTGGGCAAAAAGGTCAGGAAAAACTTTTTTCTGTGAAAAACACGTAGAAGAGTCTTGACTGAATCTTGAGACCTGGGTATGCAATCTTCAGGAAGTCAGGGGGGCCCAGTGTAGTAAGAACGACAGGGTGCCAGCGTCAGAATGCCTGGGTTCACATCCTGGCTCCACCTTCGGCGGTGTGACCTCGGGCTAGTTACACTCCACTGTTCTGATAATTTTTGTCGTCTCATCCATAAAAAGGGTATAAGGGTTGGATTGTTAGTAATAGCTAAAATGTACTGAGTGCTTATAATACACCAGGTATTAGGTAGAACACTTTAAACGTGAATTGATTTCCCTGTGAGATGAATATTCTTACTGCTCCTATTTTCAGATGAGGAAACAGAGATTCAGGAAGCAGTTTTCTCCATCATAGTTAGAGAGGGTAGACCAAGGATTCAAACCCAGGCAGATTCATATATTTAACTATATAGTTCTCCAGCTTTCTATGAAATATTTGTAAAACACTTAGCACAATGTCTGACACAGTAAATACTCAGTAAATGTTAGCTGTTGCTACCGTTGCTTCTGTTTTTGCTATAACTACTGTGGTATCTGATCTCCTTGAAGCACGCCCCGCTCCAGCCAGGTCAGCCTTCACATCTGTACAGTGGCCTGGCTAACAGCAATGCCCTCTCTTCCACCATATCATCACCTACTGTCACTCAAGGTTTTGAGACAGGTATTGTCCTCCGTGCTTGTCACAGAAAATTCAATTCTATTGCCTTCTCAGCATTTCTTGAACTCTCCTGACAAGCTCTGATGAAAACAAGGTGAAAAGTCGCAAATCCAGCAGAGAAACTTCTTCCAACGGACCTGTTTACTTTCAAAGTCACATAGGGTTACCTATAAGCGGCCAGATTTCTCATAAAAAAGGGGCCTTGGTTTGGGGCCCCCTCTTTTTGGTGAGGAGTGAAAGCTTACACACGGGCACTTTGTTCTGGGGCCCGAGGTGTCTGAGGGCATTCCCCCAGCTTGGCACCCGGTGCTGCAAAGCTCACTTCCATTCCCTCCTTTTCTTCCCACGTCCGGGAGGATGTCTCTGCATTTTCCCTTCTGCTCTAATGTGGCCGATTGTTCCTCCGCCTGGAGGTTTGAAATATACAAAAGATCAGTACCTGAAATGTTTATCTGCTAGGAAGAAGCTGTCTCCGGTGTTACCTTATGGAAGTCTTGTGGGAAAGAAGACCCAGCCTTGAAGATGACTTGGTTTCCCCTGAACGGTTTTATTCCACGTGGAAATTTAGTTCAGATTCTAGTTTGTTTACCCTTCCTCTCCCACTGCTCCGCTAGAACAGAACCTCCGGGGTAAATAAGCCTCAGGAAGAAGAATCGCTGATTTTTAGGCCAATATTAAGGGTTGGCTAAATAGAGCAAGGCAAGAAATAAATGTTTTGACCTCGTAATACTGTGACTGTTTACAAGGGCTTAAATTTGAACTATATAAATAATATATGGATACAGTTTCTTTTGTGAAAAATGAAAATATTACATAAAAGGCTAAACTCCCCTGTCACCACCATTCTCAATCCGAATTCTGCCCCTGCCTCTTCCAAGGGAGTCTTTGATCAGTTTATCAAGTTTCCTTTCCAGACCTTCTTCTACGTAGAAACTATAAAGTATTGTTTTACGTGCGTAAGTGTGTTTTTAATGTAAATAGTATGCCTTATTTTAATATTTTACTATTGAATAAATTTGACATGTAACATTGTGTAAGGTTAAGGTGTACAGTGTTACTTTGATACATTTATATATTGTAGCATGGTGGCTGATATAGGGGTATTTATCACATTACATAATTATAGTACAAGAGTACTATGTTTATTATACTGTGCATTAGATCTCTATGTTTTATTTACTGCTCGTTATAAGTTTGTGACCTTAAACAGCATGACTCTAATTCCTCTCCCCACCATCTCCTGGCATCCAGCATTTTACTCTTGGTTCTTTACAGGTTTAACTGTTTTAGGTTCCACACATAAGTGATATCATACACTACTTGTCTTTCTCCATCTGACTTATTTCTCTTTGTATAATACGCTCAAGGCCCATCCATGCTGTCATAAGGATATCCTCCTTTCTCATGGTTGAATAATATTCCATTGTATATATAACCCACCTCATTTTTATTCATTCATCCGATGATGGATGGGTATTTGGGTTGTTTCCATATCTTGGGCATTGTGAATAATGCTGTGATAAACATGGTCATGCAAACATCTCATCAAAACCGTGCTTTCATTTTTTGGAGGGTATACCCAGAGGTGGAATTGATGGATTGTATGGTAGATCTATTTTTAATATTTTGAGGAACCTCCATATTGTTTTCCTTACCACACAGGTGCACAAGGAGGAACAGTTTACATTCCCACCAACAGTGTAAAAGAGTTCAATATGGGTTTGTTTGTTTTTTTATTGCTATGTCTTAGAGGTGGGTCCTTATTAATAAGTGCCTGAGTTCCACCTTGTTCTTTTTAACTGTTTTGTTGTGTTCTGTGGCATAGGTAAGTCAAAGTTTATTTAGCCATTCCCCTATGATTTACAATTATGTGGCTTTCAGGTTGCTGTTTGTTTTTAGCTACTGTAAATAAATGCTGCAAAGACCATCCTTATACAAACCTCCTTGTGCACCTATGTGATTGTTCGTTTCTGTAAGGTAAAAATAATTTGGTTTCTAGCCTCTGGGTCTCCAGGTCTTAGAAGGGCAGCTTGAGTTCAGCTACATGCCATAGAGGGTTTTAAAAATTGCCTCAAAATCGGAGGGAAGGAAAGAATCACTCTTTAATCTTAGCAAAGCATGGCATCAACCCCCCCAAATATTACTTTAATATTCTTTCTCACTTTTGTAGCTTGCATGTTAAATATGCATTTCAGGAATAAAAAGTAATAGCCATTTCATATTTATATGAAAACACCTACAAACCAAGACTTTCATCATAATGCAAAGAGGTACTCTGTGAGAATATTGTCTTTTCTTTAACTAAATGAACATCTAATGAATACATGAGAGGACTGAAAAGTTCGAGGATCCATCCATTCCTTCGGTCAGCTCCCACCTAGGAACCTCAGTGGGAATTTGGTCTGAGGAAAGATTGTCATATCAGACATTGATTCAGCTAAGGCCAACCCATTTCAAGGTGCCACCCATTCATTTGTTGACTGCAAATAGGAATTTTGCCCAAGGCCAGAACTCACAACTGGTCCCAGTTGACCTGAAGTAGATTTCCACAAGTGGCTGGGAAATAGGAGTCTCTCTTTAGGATGTCTCTCCTCGGTCCACTCTTTCTTTCTCGCCACACCGAGGCATGCACGCACACACACACACACCTTGGCACAGCCTTAATTTCCTTTCAGCCTAGGATTATGTTTCAATTTAGCATTGATACTGTTCATATGAGACGGTAGCTTGACTTATCTCCAAAGAACCCCAAATGACAGATGGAAACAAAGATAGAAAACACACCCAGGGAGATTTGTTATTCCCTAAAAGCAGGAAAATTATGGGTTTCAATCATAGCCATGCGGTGGCAGGAACTTGTCCACACCCTCACGTACCTGCAGTCCCATCTCTAGCCCCGTCTCTCAGGGACTGAGTCTGCATCTTAAGTGCATGAAATTAATTGAATTTATTCATTTGATAAAATTTTGAACTTTCTCATTAAAAACCATTATTTCACAATAAAAATTTTAGTTAAATAAGAAGACTTTATTCATTTTAGAATTTTGATAATTTGGAATGTGAGGGCTATATTTTTTAACTGACAGGAATCCAAAAATAGCTACTCATGTTGTAAACAGAGCAGGTATTCATAGGTGTTTGCTGTGAGGATGGCTGCAGTTACGTCCCCGGGGCACAGTGGGAAGTGTTGGAAAATTCCTTGGGCTCAAAGAGAAGCACAGGCGACCTCGAGAGAAGAAGAAGAAACACGCTTCTCCCCTGTTTTCTCTACACATTGCAGGGTGCTACCATCCACACAGCTACCAAAGCCAGGCAGCCAGAAACCAGAAGATCTGCTGATTTTTCTCTGTTCATACCACACATGTTGTCCCATTGGGGTGGGTTGATTCTACCATCAAATACTGCTCCAGTTCAACCCTCTTTTCTATCACGGCCCCCGCTACTCTACATCAGCTGTTTTCTCCTGCCCTGAAGACAAGGGCAGTTAACATTCTTGAGCATTGTTTATGTATCAAGCAGTGTGCTTGGTGCAGGGCGTACAAATAGGACATGGCTTTATGTCTTCAAAGATTTATCCAAGAGGGAGAGACAAGCAGTTGAGAAAGTTACTCAAGTACTTAATACGTGCCAGGCTCTGTGTTAGATGCTGGGGCAGGGGGCAAATCGGGGACAAAGAAAACATTTCTCTCCTCTATTTGTTGTAACAACAAACTCTCCTCCGCAAAGCAAGCAAACACACAAACCTACAAAAACCAAGGAAGGGCGGGGATGTATCTGAGGCTCAAAAATACAAATATCCCCAAGATGATTTTCCATCTGCTGACTCTACATGTTGGCTTCATTTCCCCCTCAGGCAGCGAAATTCTCTAGTTTCATCCTTACACCTCCCTCCACCAGAAATCATCTTTCTGTGACCCAGTTTGGATCCTGGAGTAGGAGTCCAGGTGGTCCAGCTTGCCTTGTGTGCCCACCCTGGACAAGTGAACTGTGACCCGGGGCAGAGACGTGGGAGCATGGGGGTCCTGGGCAGCCTGGAGGGGCTCCTGGCGGAAGAGGAGACAACAGGGAGGACACAGACACCCACCATGCTGCAGAATCGAGGGGCTCGAATGCCGTATGGGGGGTGGGGTACAGTAAGAGAGATATTGAGGATGCCAGGGTAAAGGGTCTGCACCCAGGCGACAGTTGTAATGGTGGCAGATTCCAAAGGCTTAGGGGATGAGGTCATTTGGACATGCTGAGCAGATGTTTCCACAGGACATCATGTGGAGATCTGGAAAGGTCTGGGCTGAAGATAAGGACCGGAGTTATCACAGCCGTCATCTTCAGTTAATAGCTGACTCCAAGGGGGTGGATGTAATTACCAAGAGAACAGGGAAAGCAGTAAAGGGCTAGCACCAGTCAGCCTAGTGTTGGGAGAGTCCACATCTAATTTCTGTATGAAACCCAGAAAAACTGCTTCCTCGTTATTGCTTCTCGCAGAAAGCAGAACTTTGACATTTTAGTAGCTAATGAGCATTCCCAGATTTCTCCTTCAATCCCTTTATTCAATAAGATAGGTAATTCCATTGAAATGATATGCATTTTATGAGGCTCAGTAAAGTTATTTTTATTTTGGAAGAAAAAAAGTTTTTTTCAGCCTTAAGCCAGAGCACTGAATCTAGGCTTAAAAGAATAAATTCTATGACCCACTGGAGCCCAGGAATTTGGGGGCAGGGGTCTGGGGGTGATGACGTTATTCACAGTGGGGCACAGGATAACCGTAGGTCGAGCTAGGACCCTCTCCAGAGCCCCAGTGAAGGGCTGTAGAGTAGCTAATCTAAGGAAGATTTAAGCAGGTGGTGGTATAGGAGTGTAGGAGGGACAGGGTGTGTTGGTGCCACTTCTCTTGTGCTCCCCTAAGACTGTGTGACAGTTTAGAATTGGAAATAAGCTGAAGTGACTGTACAAAGGCCATATTCCCAAGGGCCTCTCCGGGTAATTAACATTTTGTCCCCTGGGGACTAGGGAGCCTTGTGGGTTATACCAGGAAATCTACTGGGCTTCAGTAAAAGGGGAATGCTTAAGTTTCAGAGGTTGCATCCCAAAGGGCAAACCTTGGCTCTCTCATATGTATGCCCTTCTCAGAAGACCCAGGATTTAACAGGAAAGCCTCAGGTCAAGGGACAAATTCCGTCATCACACCCACAACCTTGTCTGTGGTCCCCTGGAAGCGGCGTGTAGAATCGTCCACCAGTGCCATCTGTCTCCTTCCTAGTCAAGAACTCCCGCCGGGCCAGGTGTGGCCAGCAGTAGCTGGTGGTCAATTTTCTCAGCATCCACCTGGATGTAAAATTCCTGTTTCCCAGACGGATGGGTTGCTTGCTGTCGCTGTAAAGAGATGTGACAACTTGTCGCAGGCAAGACTGGCATGTTAAACCACCTAAAGTGACAGGATGATGGCACTCCAATGCTGGGCAGACCCTGTGCCCATAACAGAGCACGGTGGGGTGTCTCCCTCCGAGACCACGAGCCCCGCCCCTCCCCTTGCTGGGTCTAGGGCTTCTGAAAAGACCAGAGTGAAGGTCTGGCATCTGGATCCTTTGAACTGTCCTAGGGTTTTCCTAGATATGTGGTGATGGAAATGGAAAAATTGAGGGGGGGGCCATAGCTGCCTTCTATTGGGGCTTTAAGTGCATTTCCGAAGGGAGACAAAGTGCCTCTGGGGAACCTTCTCACCCTCCCTTCACTCCCCGCATTTCGATGTGCAGAAGGTGAAAGGAGGCCATGTGGAGCCGGAAGAGGAGCTATTTGTCCAAGACAGAGGAGTCCAGGTGCTGCAGAGTGCGTGTCAAGGGCGGCAGGCAGGGAGGACAAGAGCCCAGCTCCGGTAATTCCAAGCAGGAGCAGAGGCCCCGGCACCCACCGGTTGTGGAGATTCGCCAGTACATCGGTCACCTGGGAGACCAAGAGGCACGGTCCATAGGGGAGGACAGTGTCAGCACAAGTTACACCTGGGGACCGGGGGGGGGCCCCTCATCCTCTTCTCCTCGGCCGTTGTTCTATGCCAAGGGGAGGGGCTGGAGTTGGAGGAAACACTGGTGGGGCCGTGCTCTAACTCCATCACTCAACAGACAGTGATGGAGCAACCTCTATGTGCCACAAAATGTGCCAGGCATTGGAATATCCTGGTGGCCGCCCCCATGGGGTCCCCATGTCAGGGGGAATACTTGCTTCCCAAACAAAATAAACGAGTGCGTTAAATAATGACAAGTCGTGGCAGGTTGTGAAAGAAATAAATAGGGCACAGAGTGGAGAAGGGGGTGGGGTAGTCTTCTTAGACATTTCTGAAGGGCTGTGAAGGAGAGAGAAGGAGAAGGCACTCGCCGTGCAAGTGAGAGGTGGGCGGGAGTCGGGAAGGGAGGGTGCAGCAGGTGCAAAGGCCCTGAGTGAGCAGGAAGAAATGACTGATGTGAGCAAAGGCTGGTGGGGGGGTGACTTAGGATGAAGCTGAATAGACAGGGGCCAGATCATGCAGGACCTACGGAGTCAGGGGAAGAAGTTTGGAATTTATTATAAGGTCAATGGGATGCCACTGAAGGGTATCCGTCTGGAGAGAAACTTGGTCGTTCCCTTTCGCCTCCGTATGGTGAATGAAATGGAAAGTAAGGCAAAATTAGGGAGGCTATAGGGCTGGTATAAAAGTGGCCTCATGTTTATAGCTCAGTGACTTAAGACTGCTCACTAAGTCAGCTACACCTGGAAGCTTTTTTTTGGTTCCCAGTCCCTGTGTGTGTGTTTTTTTTTTTTTTTTTTTTTTTGCGGTACCTCAGCGGCCATGGCTCACGGGCCCAGCCGCTCCGCGGCATGTGGGATCTTCCCGGACCGGGGCACGAACCCGCATCCCCTGCATCGGCAGGCGGACTCTCAACCACTGCGCCACCAGGGAAGCCCCTCCCTGTGTGTTTTATTCTTTGCACTGGTGGTTCTCAACCCTGGCTGATTAGAATTACCTTATGGAGTTTTGCAATATTTACTGACTTTTCCCACCCTTTACCAGTTAAGTCAGAATCACAACCACAGACAAAGCTGACAGATAAATGAGAAACTGGAATTTTAAAAAAATTGTAACTTACGTTAAGACAAAGGTTTAATTTCGTGAAATAGAAAAGTGCATTCTCTTTAGAATCATAAGAAAAGAATTTTTTTTTAACTAATAGATTAAAGCTAGGAGAAGATCATGAAGAAGAAATAGACGTGGCCAATAAGCTTCGAAAGATGCTCAACTTCTCTAGTAATTAGGGAAATGCAAAACAAAATCATAACAAAATGCAATTCTTCACCCACAAAATGGATTTAAAAAAAAAGAAATGACTGATAAGGCTCAGGATTAGTGAGGAGATATAGAGACAGGTGTGCTCAGAACCTGTGGAAGTATAAACTGGCTCAGTATGTTTAAAGAGTTGGCAATATTTATTTAAATATAAAGAGCATATGCCGCCAATCCAGTAAATCCAGTAATTCCACTTCTGAGTTTCTCTTTTACAGAAATACGTGCATGTGCACTTAAAGGTATGTGTACAAGTATGGCACTGATAGTGTGGGTTTTTTTTTTTTAAGGGAAACTGACATCTCCGTTAAGCGCGAAATGGCTAAATAAATCATGGAATACTATTCTGCTCAGTTGTTTGAAAAAGGAGATGTTGACCTAAATATACTGGCAAAGAAATATGTCTCGTCTATTCTTCAGTGAAAGAAGCATGCTTTAGACTGTTATGTACAGTGGGACCCATTTATGTAATCCTGTAATATTTGTGTGTGTGTTATATTATTTGGGGCATTGTTCGCGGTTTACTCCCTTCCTCAAGGCACTTAGACTGTTGGTAATTTCTTGCTTTAGTGATTTTTGCAGGTAGAAAACAGAGGTCCTTAGAAGTCAACACATTCAGTGAAGAGATTATACGAGGGTGTGGTTTGAAGGTAAGAAAAGAGAGAGAGAGAGAATGCCTCATCAGAGGCAAGAACAAGACAGAGATACCCCTCCAACTAAAAAGCAGCAGGAGGTAGGGGTTTAGGCCCAGAGGGAAACTCGATATTGCCCCCAGGGGGGCAAACCTCAGTGAGGGTGGAGCCTGATGTGCCCCGTGGGGCTGGACCCAGGGAACCGGTATCTGTTTGTCAAAGACGCCAGTGTCCCAGCCTCCAACGAGGCACCGGGCCTCAGGGGACCCTGTGGGCTCACACAGCAGCTGATAACTCCTCGGCTGGCACAGGACCCTGGGATCTTTGTGTCACTCTGGAGTGGGAAAGCCCGGTGATGGAGGATGGGGGCTTGGATTCAGATTTAACTTGATCAAAAAACTAATAAAGGAATCTAGCATGTCGTATGACATCTGCTTTGGAAGACTGAAGTCTAAGCGTTTCCAAATACCTAGAAGAAAGACCAGAGAGGTGTATTTACATAGTGTGGTCATCTCCGGGGAGAGGAGGGAAATTGCTGGAAGAGGAAGGCGGGGACCTTTAGTTTCATGCTCACACCTCTCTGTCGTTTGAATTTTTGACATTGAGCATCTATCACGTTTGCTATTGTTTACAGTGAAGAAGCTTCCCAGTTCTGCGTGATCCCAAGTCCCTCTCATCTCGCCACGAACAGGCTGCCTCGTCCTGCAGCCTCTCTGGCCCCACCCGGCCTCGGGTCCCCGGACGCCTGCCCCAGCCCTGACTCCTGGTCCATCTCAGCCCTTCACTGATGACCCACCTCTCTGCGGCCACCACCCACGCTGACCCAGCCGCCCGGCCCAGAGCTCGGGTCCGCTTTCCTCGCCTGCTTTCTGTCCCTGCTGCTGCCGAGAAAACAGCAGCTGCTGCCACCACCCTCCAGCCTCCAGCCTCCAGCCTCCAGCCTCCAGGAGGCAGCATCCAGTCTCTGCGTTACAGGAAGTTCCCGGACTTGTTTCCACAACGTTTCTCCCCGGTCTAGTCAAATCAGCTCCTTTCTTTCGCTCGGAAAAAAACAGCATCTGCACGGGTTTTTCTGGAGAGCAATGGTGGAGAAATAGAGGCTCTGGAGCTTTATATCAGGTCCCCTCTGCCAGAAGTCGTGGGCCTTTGGGGATCTTGGAGTAACTTCAGGAAGGTGATGACGCGTCTGGCTCCAGTGTCAGAGGGGATTGTATGATGCCACATGTTAGGGTGGACATCACTGCACCTGGGGTTTGGATGCCGGAAGAGGCGCTCTGAAGCAGGCCCTGCGTGAAGGAGGAGGCCCGCCTCTCCCAACTGCCACACCTTATGTCCTACCAAAGAGCAGCTCACTTTGAGCACCGTTACCACCTGCATTGCCCGACAGCCTGGCGAGAACTTTAGGCGGAGAGGAGGCGGGGCTTGGTGCAATGCTGGGAACTTGCCTTTTGCTGAAACATGTTTGTTTTGGGAGGTTCCCTTCTAGCTTCTCCTGGTGAACCCTTTTCACTGGGGATATTCAGCCCAACCTCGGCATTGGAGTTCCTCTTGCAGGAAATCTCCAGAATTACACAGATCCCGCATCACCAACCAAGGAAAGGGCCAACATCCTTCACGGAGGGAGTGTCTGGGACGCAATCACGGAGCGGGGAGGGGACCCCAGGGGGTTGTAGCACACTTCAGTCTGGAAAGCTGAAGCCAGACCCGCGCTGCCCCCTTCAGAGGGGACCGCCCTCAGGACCATCAGGTGGATTTAAATCTGTCTCTATCTCTTAGAAGATGTAACCTCCAGGCAGTTCTTTCTCTCTCATAACCTTCCTGAGATAGGTCGCAGGTGTGCCTCCTGTGTCTGAGGGTTAATGAAGAGCAAAGAGGCTGCAGGTGCAGAGCAGGTGCGGTGCATGTGCCACTCCCCTTCTCCAGCACCTGGGAAAGCGTTCCTCACAATGTCTGGTCGTCCTGAGGTACGGCCTGGAAACATACAGAACGCTGACAGGGACGCTCCAAAGGAAGCAGGGGCTCTTCCCTCACGCTCTACGGGACAAGATTACATAAACATGAATACATTCGATCCTCAGCCACTGCTGGACGGGACCAAGGTGTCCTCGACCTGTCACAGGGAGACCCCCTAAGTGTTGCTCATGGGCCATGTTTTCCCACTGTGTGTCTTTACAGAATTTCGACTTCTTTGATTAGAGTATTTAAACAAGAAAGCATCAGTTGCTTCCTTTGAATTCCTGGTTAACTAGAAAGATCTCTTCATCTTTTTTTTGGTTTGTTTTACTGTGGTAAATATATATGACAAAATTTTCCAATTTAACTCTTTTTGTGTACAGTTCAGTGGCATTAAGTACATTTACATTGCTGTGCAGCCATCACCACCATCCGTCTCCAGAACTTTCTCATCTTCCCAAACTGTAACTACACACCGACAGCTCCCATTTCTCTCCCAGCCCCTGGCAACCACCATTCTACTTTCTGTTTCTATGAATTTGACTCTTCCGGGTACCTCATATCAGTGGACTCCTACAGTGTGTGTCCCTTTGTGTCTGGCTCATTTCACTCCAGGTCCATCCCTGTTGTAGCACGTGTCAGAATTTTCCCAGCCACTTTTTCAAGGAGAACTGGTTCTCTGTGTAGTTGTCCATGCAGCTCCCCAGAATTAGCTCTGTTCCCTTCTACGGTGAGGGAAGAGGCGTGGAGAAGGAACATGACTGATCCACTCATGCCTGCACAGCTGTTTCCTGCAGGGCTACTTTGTTCCCAGTTATAAATGGGTTACCTTGGCAACCAATCACTTCTCTAATTTTTTTTAAGGTTGGGAACAGATGACCAAATTACAAGAGCAAAAGTTCTTGAAGACTGAGTTTACGTATATGGAAGAGAACATTGTCATAATTTTTTTAAAGTACAAGGTGATTGTGACATTGAGACCTCATACTTAGTCCAAGAAACACGTCTTGAGCACCCTACTATGGCCCAGGCATGTTGCTAAGTCCTGGGATACATGGTAAAGCAGAATGGGGCATAACATCCACGGAGCCCACAGTCTGCAAGGGGAGAGACATTAATCCAACAATTACAAACACAGGTGAACTCTTGGATGGAAAAGATCATAATTTTACGAAGGCATAGACCAAAGGCACCTGACCTAGGCTGGGGCACGGGAAAGGTTTCCCCAAGGGATTATTAATACATCGCCCAGGATCTGAATGATGAGTGGGAGTTGAGCCTCAGTTGGAAGGGGAGGGGAGGCCTGAGGCGGCCAAGCAAGTGAGCTGCACGGTGCCTGCACACGACACTCACATACTGCTTAGAACTCCAAGTCCTCCAGGAACAAAGGACACAGTGCTTTGTCCTCTACAGGTGGAGGCCGAGGTAAGGATGTCAGTCGGCTGGAAAATATATTTTGGGGGTTTAGTCTGTCCTGCCCCCTGATTCAGTATGTTTTAGAGGAGGGACTCTAGGCTGCTTTGAACCACGGCAGTGATCTGGAGGCACTGGACTAGGCCAGAACCTGGATCAGGGTGGTCAGTATGGCCTGGGGGCCCCTGGGGACACGGAGGAGAGGGGCCAGCTCTAGGGAAGAGGGGAGCCAATAAGTAAGAACGTGGTCTGGGCCTTAACCATTCGCTGGTGGTTAGGGCTGGGCTCCATTGCAGGGGGGGAGGCGAGACTTCAGTGTAACTAGGAAATCAAAGTGGAAGCTGTCTGCCTGACAGATTGGGTGGCCATCGTGGGGACACGGTGCCCCGGCCTCACACTATTATACTTGGGAGTGAGGTGAGGCTCCATCACAAAAGTACCCACGGTCACTCTGACTGCTTGGCCAAGAGCGACCCTGGGCCTGGAAGGTGCTCGTCTTGGATTTTTCAGGACTCAGAGATCAGCTAGAAGGAATGCAAGTTTGATGAAAGGGAGTGGAGGGCAACGTATTTCACAGCCTGGGGCTCTTTGGAGGAAGATCGTCTGGGTTTGTGCGAGTACAACATTGTGGTCAGGGGTCCCTAAGGCCACCCTCAAGTGAAACAGAAAGACCACCCTTGGACAGAAAGTTTGCCAATGATTCACTAGAAGGACTTGGAGAACTCAGAAAAGCTGTTATACTCACAGTTACAGTTTATTACAGTGAAGGGCTGCAGATTACAACCAGCAAAGGGAAAAGGAGTGAGAGGGGATGGAATCCAGGAGAAACCAGGCTCAAGGTCCAGGTGTCCTCTCCCCCTGGAGCTGTGTAGATAGCACTTACTTTTCCCAGCAAAGATGTGTGACAACATGTGTGGGTCAGTGACAACTAGGGAAGCTCCCCCAGCCTTGGGGTACAGGGTTCTTATTGGGGTTTTGTCACATAAGCATGGAACGCCCGCAGGGCTGACCTTAGTTCTCAGTCTCCAGCTACGTCAGGGCTCAAACGGTTATGGCATGGCCCAAGGACCCCGCCCTAAATCACACTGTTATCATAAACTATATGGCAGGGCCCAAAGCTTCAGGTACACAGAAACAGTCTTATCAGGCAGCATATTCCAAGGAATTGAAGCTTATCTCCCAGGAGCCAGTCAAGAGCTAGTTTCTTTGGAATGTGAAGGGTTTGAACACCCCCAAAGCTGCTGAGTTAACCCTGTGCTGCACAAGCATAAATGGTCAGTATCAGAAAATTGAAGAGGAATGTCCATCGCAAAGGGAGGAAATATGTCCTGGATAATTATCATTAATTCCAAAATTTTGTTTTGTCTCACCCTTGAATATGGGCTCCTTCCTACCTCCAAAATGCCGATCACAGCTGCCACGTGACCTCTGCCAAGTCCCCTCAGCCTCCACACCCTCATCTTGCCTGGAATCGGGCTAAGCTGAGGAGGGGCAGGGAGGCATCAAATCAGCTATGATCACACATTTGATCCCGTACTTTGAAGTCACTATGAAACTAGTAATGATGCACATGGAAACCTATTTTATCCCCCGCTTTGTAATCACTGTCTCACCTCCTCTCCCAGCATACACTCCAATCTCCCCCACCACCAAATAATGCTTATTTTAGCATTGAGAAAGATTTCTTTATTAAGTTACAAGCCTCACATTTTACCAAACTGCTCCTACTTGCAACTTCTTTAAGGCAGCTAACCGAAGAGACCAGTTATTCTCCCTGTGAATGTTTTAAATATATTTGAACAAAACAAAATGAGTTTTAAATAGAATAAAAAGTAATTTTCACCAACTCTCCTTTACTCTTCCTTTCAACAAAAATTTCCATCATGTTTCTCATTATTATAGGAAGCCGCTTTGCAGTGAGATAATT
Organism: Physeter macrocephalus; assembly: GCF_002837175.3. Lineage (NCBI taxonomy): Eukaryota > Metazoa > Chordata > Mammalia > Artiodactyla > Physeteridae > Physeter > Physeter macrocephalus. The sequence goes on along the minus strand of NC_041233.1, from coordinate 2,125,304 downwards.
TTTTGTAACGAAAATGCGTATGACTTTGCCACTCACTTTATCCTTTCTCTTAGGTAAAACTTTCCAGAAATGCAACACCATAATTCACCTGCACAGCTGCAGTTATAGGAGTTTCTGGGTTAAGGCCTTTTGATATCTATTAAATCATTTTACCTTTTCAGCCTAAAAGTGAGGCCCGAGGTTAGCACTAAGTGGCAGTGACATTTAGCTGGTGTACACTAGTACGGCATGCTGGTCAGTGTCTGTATGCTTGGTTACTGCTCATGTCTGCTGATTGTTAAATACTTTGAATGTCACGCTGAGCTCCATGTGGGAAGTGTGAGCTTGGGAGGCCCTGAGTCATACCCTATTCAGTGAAGTGTATTATAAATGGATAACAAGATTTTCTTCACCGAAAGTTAGCAGAACGAAAGGCTTCACTCTGGGTGCCATCAGCAGATCCCAGAAGAGTAACAACTCCAGGGTGCTTCATAAAATTAATCTTAGTATTTATAATGGCCTACTTATTTCAGAGTTTTATTTTAGAAACTTTGTTCATCACTCACAAAAATGACAAAGATGTGCATATCCACAGCCTATATCGTGTTGATGAGGATGAAACTCTTCTCCAAGGCACATTGCTAATCAGGGCTTTAAGTTGTTCAGGAAAAAAGGCTATGGCTATCTCTCCATCTGTCAAGTGAATAATTTCCTGTATGAGCATTTCTCTGCAGGATAGGTAGACTGAAAAGAAAATTCACACTCAAAAGTGTTTGGAATACAGACCCTGGCGCCACTGCCAGCTTCCACGTGCCATGGCCTGGACCTCTGCAGCCACTTTGCACGTCTGTGCCCTAAATCCCAGGACCAAGCGGGATCCCCTTGGCTGTGACTACCTCTTATAGAAGAAAAGGGGAGCAAAAGGATCCCGGCAGCCTTTACCACCACTGCAGACACTCCCAGCCTTGGCCACTGAGGACCCCTGCAGCCTTCACCAATGCTGTCCTCAGCTGATGGAGCTCGCCAAAGTCTATGCTACTGCACTCCCCCGGAGCCAGAGCCACCACAGCACCTCCTTTAGCTGGAGCTGCTGCACGCCACCCAGCTGGCGCCCTCACACCCACCCATGGGTGAAGGTCTTTCCCCCATGGAAGCCCGACCATAGAGTCTGGAAGACATAACCACGGTTTCAAATGTGCAGACAGCAATGCAAGGCTACAGTAAGATGAAAAATCAAAGGAACATGACACCACCAAAAAAACACAATAATTTTCCATTAACCAACCACAGAGAAATGGAGAGATATAAATTGCCTGACAAAGAATTCAAAATAATTGTTTTAAAGAAGCTCAGCAAGCTACAAGAGAACCCAGACACTCAGAAAAGTCAGGAAAACAGTACATGAGCAGAATGAGAAGTTGAAGAAAGAAATAGTAATCATTAAAAAAAAGAACTGAACAGAAATTCTGGAGCTAAAGAATTCAATGAAAAGGGGCTTCCCTGGTGGCGCAGTGGTTGAGAGTCCACCTGCCGATGCGGGGGACACGGGTTCGTGCCCTGATAAGCCATGGTCACTGGGCCTGCGCGTCCGGAGCCTGTGCTCCGCAGCAGGAGAGGCCACAACGGTGAGAGGTCCGCGTACCGCAAAAAAAAAAAAAAAAAAAGAATTCAATGAATGAAATGGAAAATGCAATAGAGAATGTCAGCAGCAGGCTCAATCAGGCAGAAGAAACGATCTGCATTTTCAAAGAGAAATCATGGAAATTATCCAGTCAGAGGAGCAAACAAAACAAAACAAAAAAGAGTGAAAAGAGGAAAAACAGCCAATGAGATTTACTGGTTCAAAAGAAACAATTTATGCATTTGGGAGTCCCAGAAGGAGAAGAGAGAGAGAAAGGAGGCAAGCTTATTTAAAGAAATAATAGCTAAAACTTCCCAAATCTTGGGAGGGAAATGAACATCCAGATTCATGATGCTGAAAACGTCCCAAACAGTATCAGTCCAAAGGAGACTACACCAAGACACATTATAATCAAATTGTCAGAAGTCAAGGGTGGGGGCTTCCCTGGTGGCGCAGTGGTTGAGAATCTGCCTGCTAATGCAGGGGACACGGGTTCGAGCCCTGGTCTGGGAGGATCCCACGTGCCACAGAGCAACTAGGCCCATGAGCCACAACTACTGAGCCTGCGCATCTGGAGCCTGTGCTCCGCAACAAGAGAGGCCGCGATAGTAAGAGGCCCACGCACCGCGATGAAGAGTGGCCCCCGCTTGCCACAACTAGAGAAAGCCCTCACACAGAAATGAAGACCCAACACAGCAAAAATAAATAAATAAAAATTTTTTAAAAAGTCAAGGGTGAAGAGAGAAATTTGAAAGCTATATGAGAAAGGTGACTTGTCACAGATAAGGGAACCACCATGAGACTATCAGCAGATTTCTCAGCAGAAACCTTGCAGGACAGGAGAGAGTAAGATGATATATTCAAGGTACTGAAAGAAAAAAACCGCCAAACAAGAATACTATACGTGGCAAAATTATCCTTCAAAAATGAAGAAAAGTTAAACTCTTTTCCAGACAAACAAAGACTGAGGGAGTTTGTCACCCCTAGACCTGCCTTACAAGAAATGTTTAAGGGAGTTCTTCAAGTTGAAATGAAAACTTGCTAAAAAGCAATGCAAAAGCATATGAAAGCATAAATCTCACTGGTAAAGGTCAGGTAAATATATATACAAATACAGATAAACATAACAGTATAGTGGTGGTGTAATTACTTTTAATTCTAATATATCAGTTAAAAGATAAAAATTTGTTAATGGATACACAATACAAAAAGAAACAAACTGACTACCAGGACACAAAATTGGGGCAGGAGGAAAGTGGAGAGTTTTTTGTATGCAATTGAAGTTAAGTTCAATTTTAAATAAATGGTTATAACTACAAGATATTTTATGCAAGACTCAAGCTAACCACAAGGAAAAAATTTATCATAGATACACAAAAGATAAAGAGAGAAGAATCAAAGCAAATCACTACAAAAAAAATCATCAAATCATAAAGGAATATAGCAAGAAAGAGAGGGACAAAACTCCAAAAGAGACAGAAAGCAATTAACAAAATGATAACGGTTAGTCTTCATCTATCAGCAATTACTTTATATGTAAATCAATTAAACTCCCCAATCAAAAGTCATAAAGTGGCTGAACAGATTAAAAATAAAAGCAAACAAACAAGCAGAAAAACCCAACATCCAGTGATATGCTGTTTACTATAGACTCGCTTTAAATTTAAAGACACTCATGGGCTGAAAGACACTTGTAGGCTAAATATATAAAACAAATATAAATAGGTCCAAAGGCAGAATGACAGCAATACAATAATAATAAGGGACTTCAATACTCTATTTACAATACTGGATAGAACACCCAGATAGAAAATCAGTAAAGAAACAGCCAACTTGAACAACACTGTAAACCAAATGGCCCTAACAGACATATACAGAACTATCCAAAGAACAGCAGAGAACACACATTCTTCTCAAGCACACATGAAACATTCTCCAGGACAGATCACATGTTAGGTCACAAAACAAATCCTGACAAATTTAGGAAGCTCTGTATCATTCAAAGTACGTTTTCCGACCACAACAGAATGAAACTAGAAATCAATAACAGCAAGAACATGAGAAAATTCACAAATAGGGGGAACTAAACAACACACTCTTGAACAATTGCTGAGTCAAACAGGAAATCAAAAGGGAACTTTAAAAGTATCTCAAAACAAATGAAAGTGAAAAAACATGTCCCCAAAAGTATGAGATGCAATAAAAGCAATAAAAGTGTTCTCACCACACATGCACACACACGCAAAATCACCACAATCAAGATAAGTAAACACTCCTAAGTTTTCTAGTGCTTATGTGTAATCTCTCCCTCCCTCCCCTCTTTGGTCTTCCTCCCCATCCCCAGGCAACTACTGATCTGCTTTGTATCACTATAGTTCAGTTTGCATTTCATATAATTTTATATAAATGAAATAATACGATATGTAATTTTTATGGCTTCTTGGGAAATCACATCTTAATTATCTCTTTATTCCTAGGGCTAAGTCACCCAATCAGTGAGACAACAGATATTTTAGAGTGCCTACTATGTGCTAGATTTTGGCCACACTCTTCTAGGAACATAACACGTGTTCAAAAAATGCTTGATGAATGATTCTGTGAATTCAGGTAACATAGACTCTTTTTTTCCACTGAGATACATTCATACACCACAAAATTAATCTTTTTAAAGTGTCCAAGTCAATGGGCTTTAGTTTGTTTACAAAGTTGTGCAACCATCACCACAATCTAATTTGAGAACATTTCCCTCACCCCATACTCATTTGTAGTCATTCCACATTTCTCCCATTCCCCAGCCCCTGGCAACTACTAATCTACTTTCTCTATACATAGATGTGCTTATTCTGGACATTTCTTATAAATGGTATTATTACACTATGTAGTCCTTTGTGACTGGCTTCTTTTGCTCGGCATAATGTTTACAAGATTCATTCACGTTGCAGCCTGTGTCAGGGTTTCCTTCCTTTTTGTGGTTGACTAATACACCACTTCGTTTATCTATTGAACAGCTGATAGACATATGGGTCATTTCCACTTTGGGGCAATTATGAATCATGATCTCATGAACATTCAAGAATATGTTTTTGTGTGAACATATGTTTTCAATTCTTGGGTATATACCTAGGAGTGGAATTCCTGGGCCATAGGTTAACTCTGTGTTTAACTTTTTGAGGAAATTCCAGACCATTTCCCAAAGTGGCTGCATCAGTTTACATTCCTAGCAGCAATGTTTGAGGGTTCTAATTTCTCCACAACCTTGTTAACACTTGTTATTGTCTGTGTTTTTTATTCCAGCCATCCTAGTGGGTGTGAGGAGGTACCTCATTGTGGTTTTTATCTGCATCTCCTCAATGACTAAGGATGTTGACCTTTTTCACTTGCTTGTTGGCAGCACAGACTCCTATTAATTCGTTAATTTATTCATATATTTGAGCCCCAGCTTTGTCAGTTCTGTGTGATCTTCAAAAAGTTACTTAGCTTCTCCGGACTCGGTTTTCTCATCTGTAAAGTGGGAATAATAATCTCTGCCTGATGGGATTGTTGAGAGGACCAGAATTAATGTGTGTAACTCTCTTGGCACAAAGTAAGAGCTCCATGAAAACGGAACAGATGTGAGTCAATATGATGAGTAAGTCAGATGACGTTTGAGTATTTGACGAGGCAGAGATGGCAAGAAAGGAGATTCCAACCAGAAAATGAGTGTGGGCCAATGGAAGAAGCCAATGGGCTGCGTGTGAGGAATTTAAGCAACGCAGCCACCTGACTAGGGCAGCGGAGGTCTCGTTCAGGAGGAGAAACGGCAGAGAAAGAAGTAGAAGGAAGGATGGGTCCAGACTCTGAGGGCAACAGGGGCAGGGCAAGGAGGGTGCCTCGTTTGATGCCGTGACGTGCTGCGCCGCGGTTGTCTGGGCACACTGGGTGAAAGTCAATATTGCCGCGTGCTCGGGACCACGGAGACCTTGTCAGCACGGGCTTCGCTTGGAGAGCCCTGCAGAGTCTTACCCCCGGTGTCTCACGCTGTCTCATCTAGGGCAGCACTTCGTCAGGTGGGCTTAGTTGAGTCCTCTGAGATGACAGAGCTTCCTCCGGGGCCATGGGCAGGGGGTCCTCACGGGTAGTCCTTCAGGTCAGAGGGTGTTTGCAGGAGCCTACTCTGACCCACCTGGTTGGGTGAGGAACAGCAACTTTAGAATTTGCCCAAAGGTCCCCCTTGGGTCAATCTGCTGGCCGGCCCTGGCTGGACATGGGTTGGGCAGATACGGTCACCCCCTTCTGTATCCTTTGTCTGCTTCCCTCCTAACAAGGACCTGACCGGACAAACCCTGCGGGAAGACCTGGCGTCACACCTCAGTATGGGTCTAAGTCAGTGAGCTGTTATTTCTCTAGGGGTACCTTCACCCCAAACAACCCTTCCCATTGCAACTAGTTAGAGAACTCAGTCCTCACAGCTTTCCCAGACCCTGTGAAGATGGCTCCAGGAAGACGTCGACCATAAACAGGGCCAGAGACTGGTTTCTCTTCTCCCCACGTGTCTATAAACAGTCTACAACACAAGCACCAATTACTGGGGTGGGTCCGTGTGGACGAGGGGGTCAGGTTAGGGGGCAGAGGCAGCAGATCCCCCCCATGACCTCTAACTGTCACCATGGATGTTCCCCAAGCTTCATTTCAGAAACCACCCAGGACCCACTACTCTCACGTCACAGCAGCAGAGGGCAAGTTAGTGTCCGAGCTTGTCCCTGTACCCACTTACATTCTTCTGGTTTTAAAACCTGGAGTCCAGACCTGGAATCATACATGTGGCTGCTCTGTTGAAGGGGCTTTTACGGAGTCCACGTCTTCAGAGGATCAAACGTCTTTTTCCACACGGCGGGTAGAAAGTCCAGGACAGGAGATCTGTGGAAACGGAAGACAAAAATGCTCATCTGTCCTGAGCGATGCTGTTGGCAGTGCCAGCTCTATCGCGTTGCCCCTGCGGGCCTGGGGGGACAGGGAGACTGTGCCACAGCTCTGGCCCCTGGGGCCAGCCGTCCCCGGGCTCCCCCGAGAAGCAGGTGGAAGGGAGGCTGGCATGGACGTGATCGAAGGCGACTGACTTCCCTGAGGGCTCGGCCCAACCTCGGGACACGACGCTCCTCTGTCTCCTGGGCTGAGGTCACCTTGGGTTGGAAGCAAGTTCTCCAAAACAAGTTGTTAGCTTCTTACATCATGAAGGAGAACACGGTGAGTCCAGAACATGCATGTCATGATGGTAACAGAAACAGGAGCTCACGTGTAGGGGAGGAGCAGGGACCGCAGAAGTGCTGACATTCCAAGTCAGGACCCCTGGTCATCGAGCCTCAGATAATCCTGTGTGTATCTTTGCCAGGAAGGGACTCACCCCTACGGCTCAGAACACTCAGAATCGCAACCCCTGATGAAGCCACTGGATGCGTGAGGGCACCTTTCCAACGCGGCCACCGCGCACGCCCAGCCCGGAGGGAGAGAGCCGACGCACGTATCCACTGCACACCGGCCCGACGGCAGCTGGCAGCTGTCACACCCAGGCTGAGTGTAGCTACAGCGCCGTCCCTCCGCCTGGCGCTTGTCACTCAGGCAGAGAGGCATCGGAGTCCCGGGCTCCTGTTTGACGGTCCCCCGGGAGCCCCCCTTGGATCTGGGGAGCTGGGCCTGGGACGCCCCCTCCTCTCCCCAGGCCCTGTTCACACCCAGCTACAGTCAGGCTGCCCAGGGCACCTGGCCCTCTCCACACTCATTCTGCTACATTATTTATTCAAATCGGCGAGGCCTATTTATAGCTCCTCTGAAAGGCAGCAGCTGCTCAGTTCCAGGGAAACTGGAACACTGAGACATCAAGAGTGTTTTCATTCATCTGTCCGTGGACACTAAAGTCGCTTCCATGTCCTGGCTATTGTAAATAGAGCTGCAATGAACATTGTGGTACATGACTCTTTTTGAATTATGGTTTTCTCAGGGTATATGCCCAGAAAAGAAGATGCGGCACATATATACAATAGAATATTAGCCATAAAAAGAAACGAAATTGAAATTGAGTTATTTGTAGTGAGGTGGATGGACCTAGAGTCTGTCATACAGAATGAAGTAAGTCAGAAAGAGAAAAACAAATACCGTATGCCAACACATATATATGGAATCGAAGAAAAAAAAAAGTCATGAAGAACCTAGGGGCAGGACAGGAATGGAGATGCAGACCTACTAGAGAATGGACTTGAGGACATGGGGAGGGGGAAGGGTAAGCTGGGACGAAGTGAGAGAGTGGCACGGACATATATACGCTACCAAATGTAGAATAGATAGCTAGTGGGAAGCAGCCGCATAGCACAGGGAGATCAGCTTGGTGCTTTGTGACCACCTAGAGGGGCGGGATAGGGAGGGTGGGTGGGAGGGAGATGCAAGAGGGAGGGGATAGGGGGATATATGTATGTGTATAACTGATTCACTTTGTTATACAGCAGAAACTAACACACCATTGTAAAACAATTATACTCCAATAAAGACGTTAAAGAAAAAGAAAAAGAAGAGTGTTTTCAAAAGAAAAAAAAACCTCCTCTCACCTACTCAGCAGGATGCTGTCCCAATGCGTCTTCCAAAACCAGGCCTCCCTGGCTGTACTCCCCAGCCCCTGCTGCTGAGAGTGAGAAAGCTCAGCCCTTCTCCAGCACCTCCCGCCACCCAGAACCCCGCTGTCACTCCCTGAACACGCATCCACCCACTTGAAATGGATGGAGCAGAGAGAAACGACTACATAACAAATAGCAAATCAATGACAGTGATTCTGGACACTGTAGCTCTGTTCTCCACAGCATCTCCAAAAGCCATTGTATTTTGCTCATTATTTTTTTTTCAGCCATCTTTATTACATGTGTTTTTATTTACTTATTTATTTATTTATTTATTTTTTGTGGTACGCGGACCTCTCACTGTTGTGGCCTCTCCCGCTGCGGAGCACAGGCTCCGGACGCGCAGGCTCAGCGGCCATGGCTCACGGGCCCAGCCGCTCCGC
>NC_041233.1:2077330-2116479 GCF_002837175.3 Physeter macrocephalus | reverse complement strand
CAGCGGCCATGGCCCACGGGCCCAGCCGCTCCGCGGCATGTGGGATCTTCCCGGACCGGGGCACGAACCCGCGTCCCCTGCATCGGCAGGCAGACTCTCAACCACTGCGCCACCAGGGAAGCCCTACATGTGTTTTTAAACAGTCCTCCTCAGGCAGCACAAAGTGGCTCTCAGATCCATTCCCTGAACTAACACTCTCCTCAACGGAGCAGGCAAGTAGCCAAACCCATTTTATTTTATTTATTTATTTTAAAAAATATTTATTTATTTGGCTGCACGGTGTCTCAGCTGTGGCATGCGGGATCTTTCGTTGCAGCACGTGAGATCTAGTTTCCCGACCAGGGATGGAACCCGGGCCCTCTGCCTTGGGAACGCGGAGTCTTAGCCACTAGACCACCAGGAAGTCCCCAAACCCATTTTAAATATCGCCTCTTTAATGTTTTAAGTCCCCTGCGAGGAAGTCCAGACACAGTGATTTGCCTGAAATCTCACAAATTTGTCTGATGCTTAACGAGAATGCCGTGACTCCAGACAGGTTCTCAGGGCACTTGGGAGCTGGGTGGCAGAAACCGTGTGCAGAGTTTGGAGACAGGGCAGCTGAGTGAGTCCAGCTGGAGAACGTAGGACAGTAGAGCTGTCAGTAGACAGTGTGGGCTCGAGGGGCAGGCCATCCAAAACCTCGCCCCAGACTTTGGAGTTACTGGCATGTGATTTCAGGCAAGTTGCATATGTCTCGTAAGCCCAGGGGTCCTCATGACTTCATATCACATTGCTGTGTTACACGAGACAGTCTGGGCCCTGTGCCCGACACGTGGGAAGCATGGATCACGTGTTCGTGGTTACTAGTAGTGCTGCAGATGGGGAAACCAAGGTATTGAGGACCCAAGAGACTTGTCCAAGGCCACGCAGCCCCGGGACCAGAACCAGGACCCCTGATTCCCAATCCAGGCTTTATTTTTTAGAATTCATTGATCGTGGTACCAGGCTGGTAAGAGGGCTAAACAAGGCAGGTGGCCCAAAGTCCCAGGCATCTGTGAGTACTCAGGAACTGATGATAAGAAGATACATGAAGGAGTAAAAACCGTGGAGGGCCTTGGTGACTCAGGCAGCATTTTGGGTTAGCTCAGGATCTCACATCTCTCCTGTTGTGAATAAAGCCCGTCCCCAGCTGGCTAATCTGAGGCCTTCCGGGAGGTGGAAGTGGACACTCCTAACTGCAGGAAAAGGAGGGAGGCAACTCCAGGCCCCGGGGCCCTGAGAAAAGTGGGCCGTCCGGCCAGGCCTCGCCCTCAGAGAGCTAACCAGCTAGAGAGGCCAGGCAAGACAAAACGTGAAACTGTGAAAGGAGAACGCAAGGCAGAACCTTGTGCCAAGGGGTGTGAGCTCACCGCCCTGAGCAACCAGGGAGGGGAATAAATCGTCATTCACGGCTTCATAAAGACAGGCAGACTTAAGCTAGGCTTTTGTATCAGACAGGACCTAATAGTTGACTGCAACTATCAGAACTTCAGCTCAAACCAGCTGGAGCACCAAAGGGGTATGGTTGTATTTTTGGGGATTTTTTTTTTTGGTGTGGACCATTTTTTTTTTTTTTCGGTACGCGGGCCTCTCGCTGCTGTGGCCTCTCCCGTTGCGGAGCACAGGCTCCGGACGCGCAGGCTCAGCGGCCACGGCTCACGGGCCCAGCTGCTCCGCGGCACGTGGGATCCTCCCGGACCGGGGCACGAACCCGCGTCCCCCGCATCGGCAGGCGGACTCTCAACCACCGCGCCACCAGGGAAGCCCTACAAGCTGCATCTTTGAGATGCATTCTCTCTCAGGCTGGCGACTTCTGGGTGATGCAGTATGTAACAGGACCAGTGGATTCTTTGTACCCGTGGCCACACTTCCTTTTCTGTAGAGTAAGTCCCTCAGCCTGCAATAACATTTACAGGATCCTTTTGTAAGTGGATGAAATAATGGCCAAGGTTCCATGGACAGGAAAGGCAAACCTAGAAGAATGTAAGTCCTTCCACTCAGATCAATTGTACCAAGTGGAGAGTCGGTCTCCTCAAGGGATGGTGCTGTGTCAGCGCTCAGTGTTGGCGCCCCCTGCTGGTAGGGTGGACATTTGACAGTAGCAGTATCTAGATGAGACCTCGTGAGTGGAAGCTCTTGCGGTTGAGCCCGTGTATAAACTCCATCTCTGCCACGGAGCTACTCTGTTCACTGGGCCCTTTTGCACCAGCTCTGGGGTGGCTGACTTGAACTTGCTGAGCCATTCTGCCTAGCTTGTTGTTTGGAGCCTTTCCCAAGGTGGATACTCTTTAGTGGGCATTAATGGGTGATGTTCTCTTATGGTTCCACCCAGACGTCCCTGTTCTCAACTTGCCAATCCTTCTCTTTCCGGGCCCTGACCAACCAGCCGGGCCACCCACAATTGCCCATGAGTCTCAGTCTATGCTTATTTTGAGCCTCTTCTTTTTCCACAGTTGGGTGACCAGGTATGCTGCCCGGGTCCCTAGCCCTTCAGAAATTCAGTGGCTACTTCAGAGCCACCTCCAAACAGTGCAGCTGCCATCTCTTGTTGACAAAGCAGACCCATCCACAAACCAAGCTCAACAGTTTCCTTTCCACTGGTCATAAAGGAACCTCCCATCCAGCCATCACTGTGAGCTGGAGGCAAGGCCAGTGCAGAAGCGATGGATGCCACGGAGGTTGGGGCTCTCCGTGCACACAATTTACATGTACCTTCTGACGCTCCTTGGGCTTAATCTCAGATGTACCATTTCTACATTTTGATGGATTGTTGCTGACCTTATGATTTGGTGTGTCTACAGAATCCAGTTCAGGATGGGCAGGTCTGGCCATGTGGTCACCCTGATGCTCCATTTATCAAGACCTAATAGGTTGCCTACAGCTGTTTTTTCAGATGCTATACCGTTCTCTGTATAGGTGGCATGGCCTTGCTCCAGAATCTTAGAGGTCTGCCTTGTGATTCTCCTATTGAGGTTACCATCAACTCTACAAAGCATCCTTTTCCACCCCAGATAGCTTTGGTATCTGGGTCTTTTGAAGCACATGGCCCAAGCAGCAGAGCTGCATGTATTGCTGCCTGGGCCTGCTGCAGCGCCCTTTTCTGCTCTGGACCCCACTCAGATCTTGTATCCTTCCATATTACCCAGTAAATTGGTCAGAGCATCTTTCCACGTATGGAATATGCTGCCTCCAGAAGCTCAAGAGGCCTACCAGGCATTGTACTTACTTGATAGTGGGAGGTATGAGATGTAATCATCTGCCTTTTACTTTGGAGGGCACTGAAATGCGGGAGGGGACAGAATCCCCACACAATTTTTCTCCCACTTTTTGGAGTGAATGACTCATCTCGTCTTCCAAAGCCACTTTTTGCTCATCTGGTCTATTTTACATTATGCCACTGATATAGTGGACCAATGTGATACTCTGTAGAATGTCCAGATGGTCCAGATCTCTCTGGACTACATTCTGACAGACAACAGGAAAGTTAGCATAATTCTGGGGCAAGGCCAAAAATGTACACTATTGTCTGTGCCATGTGAGCATGAACTGTTTCTGATCCTTCTCCGAATAGATTGGACAAGAACTCACTCAGCAGGTCAGTGGCCACATACCACATGCTGGAGGTTAATCTAGCAAAGACATCACATCCAACACAGCAGCTGCCGTCGGCACTGCTACTTGGTTAGGTTTCTGATTACCCACTGTCATTGGCCATGATCCACTGAGTTTTGCAGAGGCCAGACTGGTGAGTTTCATTGGGTTATCACAGAACCATCACTCCTGCGTTCATTATGTTTTTCGTTTGTTTGTTTTTTTGCGGTACGCGGGCCTCTCACTGTTGTGGCCTCTCCCGTTGCGGAGCACAGGCTCCGGACGCGCAGGCTCAGCGGCCGTGGCTCGCGGGCCCAGCTGCTCCGCGGCATGTGGGATCCTCCCAGACCGGGGCACGAACCCGCGTCCCCTGCATCGGCAGGCGGACTCTCAACCACTGCGCCACCAGGGAAGCCCTCATTATGTTTTTGAACTTAGCTCTAATCCATGGAATGTGGCATTCTTTTTTTACTTACTGACTTACCATTTGCCAGGGGAGGAATGGTTTAGAGCTTCTCCTTGGCCTTTCCTACTTTAATACCTTACAGCCTACAGGCCAAAGAACCAACCTGAGGGCGCTGCCACCTACCAAGAATTTCCATTCCAGTTTTTCATTTAGGAACCAAGAAAATGACTTCCTGATGGATTCCCCGTAAATCATACCAGGGCCAGGACCCCAGATATCAATGGCGATCCAGACCTTTGAAAGGGCTGGGAGTCCCCTTTGCCTCCAATGCACAGTATCCAAGTAAATGGCAGTAGATCCCACTGGGAGAAGGTCTGGTGTGATGGTTAATCTCATATGTCAGCTTGACCATGCTATGGTGCCCAAATCTTTGGTCAAACACCAGTCCAGATGTTGCTGTGAAGGTATTTTTTTAGACGTGATTATCATTGAAATCAGTAGACTCTGGGTAAAGCAGATGGCCCTCGTAATGTGCGTGGGCCTCAGCCAATCAGTTGAAGGTCCTAAGAGTAATGACTGAGGTTGCCTGAAGAAGAAGAGCTTCTCCTCAAGACTGCGACGTCGACTCTTTCCCGACTTTTCAGGCTGCTGGCCTGCCTTACGGATTTCAGACTTGCCAGACACCACAGCTGCATGAGTGAAATTCATGCAGATGAATTCAGATCTCTCTCTCTCCCCCCCCGCAATATTACATTGTATTGTATTATGTTATATTATTGATGTATTATATTATATTATATTGTACTATATTATATTATAGGCTCTGTTTTGTTTCAGCACCTTGAGGGATACATCTGGGTAATTACTATCCAGCACATTGGCTGCATTGTTGAAGCGCCCTTCCTCAAAGAGACTTTGTCTCTCCTTCAGTCACTGGGCTCCAGATCTGAGAACTGGCTCAGGCCCAAAAACTGGGCAAAGGATTTTGACTTTCTATTGCGACAACTGCCTTGGCCTTCTGATCATCCGTCCTTGCTTTCTTTCCATTCCATAAGTTAAGCCACACCCTTGTCAGGTGCCTATTTATCTCACCTCTGAGAACCCTGTGTTTTAGGAACAAGCCCTTTAGCTTGCTGCACATCAGCTCCCTTGCCGTCATTCAGCCTTGCCCTTCATTGTGAAAACTGTGCCCATCTTGCTTCTGATGGGTCATTATTACCCTCTGGCCTCTATTATTTCAGGATCCTATCATTCCTTTTGCCACCATCAACCCTGGCAGACAGAGGATGCCTTCGCTGAGCTTCTCAACAATGCTGGAGCCCCTTCCCAAGGACATCCTTGCGGTCTTGATAGACAGGTGTCCTCCGGGCCTCTCACAGGACAGAGTCAGCTCTGGGTTCTCAGCCTTACATAGTCTGTCCGTCTTAGCACGCCCATGTCTCTGAGTCTTTTGATGCCTTCCTCTACGATCTGCCAAAGAAGTCATGGCATTTGTTTCGATTCATATGAGCCACCACTTTTTCCAAACTTTCAAAAACCTAACAGCAGCATACTAGCACAGTTTCCCAGGATCTTTTCCAGGGTGCTTAATCCTCTATCATGGGAGAAACTCCCATGCGAATAAACAATCTTTCACTCAACTTTATCTTCTGTCTCCCCTTGGTTGAGCGTCTTCAAGATACCATGCCACGCATCCACTCTCCCGCTTCCGCAGGAGCGCGTCAGCCAGATCCTGCTTCTCCGTCCCTCTCTTCCCTTAACAGGCCCAGCACCCCGTCAAGAGGGCTGAGTTGGGATTTGACTCCTGTAATCTGTCTGGCTACCAGGATGGGAGGTGGCGCAGACCTTAAGGGAGATAAGCAGTGTCTTAGAACATACCAACTCACTTGAGGACCCTGCACAATCTCTGAGCAAGAGGTGGAGCCATCTTCTAAGAAGGGGAAATGAACCAGTTCTACAGGACCAGCTGGCGCGGGGGGGCCAGGGGATTCAAGGCTCTCAAATGCGTCTACCCAGAGGCCCTCGTTCCAAGATTCAGAGGTCTATTGCTTCCCCATTAAGGCCTTGATCTTGGCATAGAAGACCTCCTGGGGGTGGGAACTCAAACGTCTCTGAAGCTCCTCTACTTTTAGGGATTCAGTTCTGAGCCTGGCCCTCCACTCCGTCTACCCTCCAGCTGTAAGAGATTAAGGTTTCCTTAAATGCTGCAAAGGAACTTTTTGACTTTCACATTTTTGCCCTGAATTGAAGGTTAATCACCCTGACTGTCATTATCTTTCATCAATGAATCAAGGGCACTTAGCAAAAACCATCCAGTTTCGTAGTCCTTATTGCTGCCATTTTTGCATCCTGGTGGATCCCGGCCCACTTTGCCACTGGTGAAAATGCTGACAGCTGCACCTCTACAGCATGCAGCCCTATCCACATTTCTCCTGCCGCTGGG
This sequence comes from Physeter macrocephalus, assembly GCF_002837175.3. Classification (NCBI taxonomy): domain Eukaryota; kingdom Metazoa; phylum Chordata; class Mammalia; order Artiodactyla; family Physeteridae; genus Physeter; species Physeter macrocephalus. Next base: position 2,110,021 of record NC_041233.1, on the reverse strand, counting down.
GATGGGATCTCTGTGCCACAACTCTGCACTCTGAATGATCCAAGTCTACAGTCCCACTGAAATGACTCTAAAGAGTTTACCTCCCTACGACCACTTCTGGTACCAATGGCCACAGATGGGCTTCTCTGGAAACAGACTCAGAACCAGACTCTGTGCTGAAGATTTTCTGTAGGTGATCTCAGCAAAGATACCTGGGGGGTGAAGAGGGCAGGGTTGGCACAGAGGGAGAAGCCACCACCCTGAAGCTGCAACTCAGGCCTCAGGTGACCCTTTAGGGAATTCTGTATCAGTAGGTCATGGTTGCAGGGCAGCCCTGGGAGGGGACATGACCCTGGGCAAGGCTGTTCCCTGTGACTGGGAAGGATGCAGCTGTGAGCTGTCAGCAGCTGACATTCCAGACTCTACGATATAGATACATGGGCCCTGCAATGGGAGTCTGGGGTGGAAACCACTGTGTCCCCCATACCCCTGTTCCATAGAAGGGTGCTTTGCAGGCAAAACAAATAGATGTCCACTGTAACCTTAGAGTGGCCAGGATCTGGACAGGTGTAGTGAATGGTGAGCTCACTTCAGATGGGGAAAGCGCACTGACAAAGGCCTAGAAATGGGAATGAGCATGGAATATTCTAGCAAGCAGATAACCCAGAGGATAAAAAGGACGGGGGATGGGGGGACCAAAATCTGTTTAGAGTATTTGTAGTAAGAAAAAAGGCATCATCTTGTCAAGGCCTAGGTGGGAAATGTTTCCTCATGTTCTGGATTGTCTTGAAAATCCTGTGAGATTGTAGCTTATGAAACAGTAGGAGTAAAAGAAATAAACCAAGGCTTGCAAATTCCAATGTCTACAGGAGCTGACCAGGCAGTGTAAGCAAAGCAGGCTGAATCTGACCCTTTCAACACAGATATACATTGTATATAATACATGCCCTGCCTCAACTGGCCTATATGAAGTCTTTGAGCAAATTAGAAAATGATCCCCCTTGGGGTGGGTGCAGCCCAGTGCCCAGGGCACGGTGTGGCAGGCCAAGTGAGGGCCCTTTCTCAGCCTGATTCCTGCCCTCTGTGCATGGCACAGATTCCCCAACCACTAGGCGGCCCTGCTAATATATTCTGCCCCATTCTTCTTCACACAAATGGCTCTTTCCACCTTTAATTCAGAGAGAACAGCAGGAACGACAGATGAACACCAGCTGACACCAGCCTCGGTGCAGGGTGAGAACAGGCAGCGCTGAGGACTGTGGCAAACCGGCGATGACATGCCCCTCCACGGGCGTTGTGCTGTTACATGCTTGGTTTGTTATGATGTCAAAAATCTGGATTTTTAAAACGTGCTTTTAGTTGTTTGCTAAGTTGAAAAAAAAAAAACAAAACCAAAACATGGTTCAGTCCAAATATAGCATCACTGCTGGCTGTTATTTTCTGTCTGCAGACCATCCTTTTGCAACCTGTCCATTAAACAGTCACCCACCCTCCAACCCCTGCCAGGGACCAAGGCTGCATTCAGGGACCAAGCTCACAGAAGGAGCACGGGCTGGCTGTCACTGCTCAGTAGGACCATCTTTTTGGTTTGGAATGGAGCTGGCAGTTTTTTCTTCAGTTCAAAATCAGTGTGTGTGTGTGTGTGTGTGTGTGTGTGTGTGTGTGTGTGTGTGGCAGGGGGGGTATCAAATAAGACGAAGATGCTATAGAACAAAGTGTTCATAGCTCAGACGTGGAGAGCAGAGTGCCTGAGAGTTAGAGGGAGACTCTTCTCTAGTGATAGGTAAATGGGTCCAGGCATTTTGTTGAGTGTGTTGAACGAAAGCAGAACCTCCTGGGAATAAAAGGATAGGACTTTTTAATTTTTTTTAATCTAAGGAGAGTTCTCCACTTAGAGGGCCCCACTGACTACCCCTTCAATTTTCTAATATCAGACCGAGAAGAATGGGACATCAGCACATTCTCTTTTCTGGATGGCAGCGGGCGGGGGGGGGTGTGTGTATCTATCAGCTTAGGAATCAAAGGCCAGACTTCTAGAAATGTGTTAATCAGAGTTTTTTATTGCAACCAACAGATGACAAGTCTGGCTACCTTAAGCAAAAATGGGATTATTGGAAATACAATAGGGGCGCACAGAATCCACAAGTCGCCTGAGGACAAGATTTGGAAAACGGTCAGGAAAAAGAGAGCCCTGGAGGGCTGGGTAGCAGAGCCACGGCTCAGCTGACTAGCAAGTGCCTCTAGCCTGATCTTTAAAGTGATTCCTTATAAGCAGCATATAGTTTTTTCCTAAACCTAACTTGACAATCTTTTTTTTTTAAATTGAAGTACTTAGTGTCTAATTGCTGATATGTGTGGGATTAAATTTATTATGTTACAATTTTTGTTGCACTTTTTTTTTGTTTTGCGGTACGCGGGCCTCTCACTGCTGTGGCCTCTCCCGTTGCGGAGCACAGGCTCCGGATGCGCAGGCGCAGCGGCCATGGCTCACGGGCCCAGCCGCTCCGCGGCGCGTGGGCTCTTCCCGTACCGGGGCACGAACCCGCGTCCCCTGCATCGGCAGGCGGACTCTCAACCACTGCGCCACCAGGGAAGCCCTGTTGCACTTTTTAATATTTCTTTCTCTCTACTTTCTTACCTTCCTTTCCCCCCCTTACCTTTCTAATTTGTATTCATGTGCTGAGTGTAAAGTGAGATCTTATGGTTGTTTCAATTTACATTTCTCTAATTACTATGGTTTACCATCTCTTTACATGTTTCTTTACCTTTCATGTTTCCTTCAGTTAATTGCTAGTTCATATTCTGTGCTGATTCTTCACCCAGGGTTCTTTCTTTTTCCTTCTGATTTGCCAGTCTCTTGTTTAATCTAGGTATCTTCCCTTGTTGGCTTTAGATACTGCATGTATCTTCTCCTAATCTGTTGATTTTGTCCATGGCATCCCACCTACATTGACTAGGAATCCTTTCTTTTGGTGCAAACCCACCAATCTTTTTTGCTTTATGGTTGGTACTTTTGAGCTTTTTCCCTCTTAGGCCACTAACATTGTCGTCTATTAATTTCATTTGTAGGGGAGTCCCTAGTTATAATATCAGGTAGCGTTCAGTTTTATTTTCTTCATGTCCCTAGTGAGTTAGTCTGTCCTTTTCCCACTGATTTGTGACAGCTTTTTGAAATGTATTACGTTCTCAAGAGTCTGTTTCTGAGTGCTCCTTTCTGCTTCACTGATGCCTTTTGTTTGTTCTTGGGCCAGTAATAGACGATTTCTATTACCATAACTTGAGCCTCAATATCTAGCAGGGCTAGTCACCCCTCTCTTCTTTTTCAAAGTCAACTGTATTATTCATGGCCCTTTATTCCTCCACGTAAATTTTAGAATAAGTTTATCAAATATATGAAAAAAGTCAGCTTAAATTTTGATTAGGGTTGCAATGAATTTACTGATTTTGGGGGTAGAATTGATCTTTCACATATCCACAAGAGCATAGAAGTTCTGTCTATCTGTGTAGGTTTTGTGAGTTCTTTGTTAAGTGAATCCCCAGATAGTTTATACTTGCTGTGCATGGTCCTTGATTTTTATTATATTCCTTAGCTTCATTTGTTTAAGCATTTTTGTAACTCCATGGATCCTCATCTAATAGTTTTGGGGTATACATTCTTTTACTGTTCCTTTAATGAGTATCTTAAATTAATATGCACCCTTCATCATCAGAAAATCTACAAACAACAAATACTGGAGAGGGTGTGGAGAAAAGGGAACCCTCCTGCACTGTTGGTGGGAATGTAAATTGATACAGCCACTATGGAGAACAGTATGGAGGTTGCTTATTGGAGTTACCATATGACCCAGCAATCCCACTACTGGGCATATACCCAGAGAAAACCATAATCCAAAAAGACACATGCACCCCAGTGTTCATTGCAGCACTATTTACAATAGCCAGGTCATGGAAGCAACCTAAATACCCATCGACAGACGAATGGATAAGGAAGATGTGGTACATAGATACAATGGAATATTACTCAGCCATAAAAAGGAACGAAATTGGGTCATTTGTAGACACATGGACGGACCTAGAGACTGTCATACAGAGTGAAATAAATCAGAAAGAGAAAAACAAATATCGTATATTAACGCATATATTTGGAATCTAGAAAAATGGTACAGATGAACTGGTTTGCGAGGCAGAAATAGAGTCACAGATGTAGAGAATAAATGTATGGACACCAAAGGGGGAAAGCAGGGGTGTGGGGGTGTGGGATGAATTGGGGGACTGGAATTGACATATATACACTAATATGTATAAAATAGATAACTAATAAGAACCTGCCGTATAAAAATAAATAAATAAAATTAAATTTAAAAAGAAGAAAGAAGACAAAAAAATATGCGCCCTTGACTCATTAAAATTTAAGTTATTAATTTTGTCACTTCCTGGATAATGCAAAGACCTTAAAACACTTTAGCTACATTTATCCCTCTTCTGCTTTTCATGCTATTGTTATTGAGTCTTTTATTTCTATCTCTATATATTGAAATCCTACCAGACATTATTATTGTTAGAGTAATAGTTCATTTTAATTTATCTACATTCTTTTTCCATTGTTAACTTCTACCCGAGATCACTTGCTTTTGTCCTGAAGACTCCCTTTAATATATCCTTTAGTGTAGGACAGTTGGTGACAAATTCTTTCAGTATGTGTCTATGTGTATGTGTCTTAAAATATCTTTATCTTACTTTTATTTTTAAAAGTTAATTTCACCAAGCTTAGAATTTTAGCTTGGCAGTATTTTCTTTCAGCAATTTGACTAATGACACTGTCTTCTAGTTCCATTATTTTGGGGGAAGAATCAACTGTCAGTCTTACTATTGCCTCTTTCAAGGAAATATATCTTGATTTTTCTATGTGCTTTGAAGACTTTGTCTTTTGTTTTCAGTAGTTTGAGTATGATTTGCCTATGTGTGTCTTTCTTTGTATTTATCTTGCTTGGGTTACACAGAGCTTCTTACCTTAGTGGGTTGATATTATTCTTCAGCTTGAAAAATCCTTGGCTATTATATCTTAAAACATTTTTTATAGGTCCATTTCCCCTTCTTCTCCTTCTTCCTCTTCCTCTTCCTCTCCCCCTCCCCCTTCCCCTTCCCCTCTCCCTCCCACTCCCCTTCTTCTTCCCATTCTTCTTCTTTCTCTTCCCCTTCTTCTCTTCCTCTTCTTCTTTTTCTAATTCTTCAACTGAATTTACATATATATTATAAACCATATGACTTTTGTGTCCTTTTCTGTATTTCTGAAATCCACTTGTCTTTTCATACTCCTATCTGGTTATTTTTCTTCTGGTTTGTCTTCCAATTCACTATTTCTCTCTTCAGGTTTGTCTAATCTGCTGTTAAACCTACTCCTTGGATCCTTAATTTTAGTTATTATAATTTTTAGTTATAAAATTTCCATTTTATCCTTTGTAGTTTGCATTTCTCTGGACTAAATTTTCCATACTGTTTTTAACTTCTTGAACATATATATCATAGTTATAGTAAAGTCTTATTTTAATCATTTCCAAATCTGTATCTCCTATGTGACTGTTTCTATTGTGTGATTTTTTTCTCTTGGCTTTTGGTCTATTCGATTTTTTTTTTTTTTTTTTTTGGTACGCGGGCCTCTCACCGTTGTGGCCTCTCCTGTTGCAGAGCACAGGCTCCGGACGCACAGGCTCAGCGACCATGGCTCACGGGCCCAGCCACTCCGCGGCACGTGGGATCCTTCCGGACCGGGGCACTATCCCATGTCCGCTGCATCGGCAGGCGGACTCGCAACCACTGCACCACCAGGGAAGCCCTGGTCTATTCTTATATTTTTTCATGTCAGGTAGCCTTTAATTGAATGTTCACATTTTGTATGAAAAATATTCTGAGGCGCAATATGCTAGCTTCCATTTACTCGTGCTTGGAACAAGCAGTTGGGCAAAGGGTGGATGACTTTAAAATAATTTGGGACTGAGCTGATTTGAAGTTGAACTTTAGCACTTATGAGAGCTAGTCTATTTCTGATTCACTCTTACTTCTAGTGTCTCACCTGAAAATCTGGGGTGTTCATCATGGTCCCTCTTCCTTGGTGGTTGTTAACATCAGATTTTGCCCCAGCCTCAGTCAAAGGCTCTGCTCAGCCTTTCAGTCTCTGAGCTGCAGCTTTACTTGGGGATAATTAATTGCCTCGATGGAAGGTGCAGCACCAAACATAGGGCTCATCTTTCTGGGTTTCCCTTCTCTCTGAGATTTTGACCCCTCAAGTCCTCACTGCTTTTATATCTCTTATTCTGGCAATCAAATCTCTTACAAATAGCTTTTCTAGCTTTTCTGCTCTTTCTCAATGGGAAGATTGGTCTGAAACAAGCTCTCTTCTTTTGCCAGAAGTGGAAGTACCCAGCATATTTTTAACATTAAAAAGAATTACCCCCAAATCAGAAAATATTAGAATATATAATGTGTTAACGTTGCTTCATAAAACTTCTGTTTCAGTTATGTATTTATTTATGTATCGTGTATCAGGCTGAGAAGTAAAATGTAATTCTTAGCATGAGTCATCATCAAAACAAACTGAAAAATTCTGTGTTAAGCCATATCAAAATTTGGGTTCTCTGCTTTATAGTGGGTATAATACAAGCAAATGCAGTAGCTGGCCTTGGAATAAAAGATTTACATCCTGACTCAAGGTTGACCGAGTTATGTTAAAACAGACAAGACACTTAAGCTCTCTGACCTGTTTGTTTATCTACAAATTGAAGAATTTGGATAAAATGTTCTGTGATATCCATCTTTCGGTCACCTTCCTTAATTCAAAAGTTGCTTAGACTCTGTTTCTCAATTTTCTCACCTGTAAATGAAAGTAATGGAAATAATAATAACTCATAAAGATGCACATTTCTCACACTTTAATGTCTCTGTAGTGAGATGTGCCTTGCAGTTGACAGCACCTCATAAACACGGCCAGCCAGTTGTGACATTGTTGTCATGACCTGTGCACGTGCAAACTTGGTCACAGCTGTTCCTAGTCATCACTGTGGTTGACAATACGTGTATTGGAACTACCCGTGTTGAATTAAATTGCCATTTAAAAAAAATCTTCAGAAAGATAAAACACTTTCTTTTACCGCTGAAACCAAAAGTCATCATGAATGGAGAAAAGCCCAGAAAAGAGCCGTGGAGTGTAGATTTGATATTCGTGTATGAACAGTGGGCTGTATCAAGTTAAGCTGGAAGTATGTTTCTTAGAATCTCTAAACCTGTGAGGTTTCAGGTTAGAAATTACAAAAAGAGGACTCTGCATGACATTTAAAACACAGAAACAAAGAAGCTGCCATCACTGTCAGATGGCCCTTGTGGTCAGATGCAGTGAGAGGCAGATGCCGAGGGGGCTGCAGATTCCAGCCCGCTCTTTGCTTTCCCAGCTCCATTCCTGTCTTTTTCTCCCTGCTGCTGACAAGCTGTCCAACAGCAGCCCCAGTCCACCACCAGACACTTAGCTCAGCCCTGCGGAAGCATGAGTACACTCAGAGGTGACAGCTTTCCCAGATTCTGCAGCAGCTCCCTTCCGTAGCCAGCCGAAAGCTTCAACCTGTCCTCCTGCACCAGGGTTCAGGTGGGCTGTTTAGTGAATCTTCTCTGATTCCAGTTCCCTCTCTGGGCCCTGGCTTCTTCAGTGTCTCCCAGATCCGTGCAGGGTCTTATTCCCTGCTCTTTGGTGGTTTTGCTTCCCTGATTGACCCTTGACTGGTACCATGCAGCGATCCCATCCCTGCAATTATGTTCACAATTCTATGGTTTCTTGCAAAGCCACAGCCAAGTGCTTCACAGATCCTAAGAAATGAAGATGCCCACAGTCAAGGAAGCTGTGTTACATCCTGTACTGCGATCCACGCGAAAGTCTTGCCTTTCACGCACCAAGAAATGCAATGAGAAGTGGGAGAAATTACCAAATCCCTTCAAGGAGATGAATGATATCTCAGAGCAATGAGAGGCTGCTTTGACCCATGTGTGTATCCCCTGAGTCAACCTTTAAGGTAGTGACCATGGCAGTCAGAGAGGGCCAAGTCCTTCGTCCCCATGTCTGCCTGCTGTTCCTCACATCAGAATGGAGATCTAATTCCTCTCCTTTTCAGTCTGGGGACCAGCAGCAGGCAGCCAAAGGGTTGTCCTGGGACTTCTGTGGTCACAAGGTAGGAAGCCTTGGACTCCGTCCTGGGTGTTTTCACTCACTCTTGGGATGCCCTCTCTGGGAACACAGCCACCATGCTGCGAAGAAGCCCCACGTGGAACCATACATAGCGCTCCAGTCAATAGCCCCAGCTGAGCTCCTCACCCACAGCTCACGTCAACTTCCAGGCATGTGAGGGAACCATCTTAGACGTCCAGCCCATCAGACCTTCCGATGCCTTAAGCCCCAGATGACACCCGAGTGTACCACATGGGACACCCCGAGGGATAGGCATCCGGATGAGTGGAGTCAACCGACAGAACTGTGAGAAACCACCAAATGGCGATTGCAGTAAGCCACTAAGTTTGGGGGTAGTTCGCTTGTTTGCTTTGCAGCAATGGATAAGCAGAACGGTGTCACAGTCTAATTAGCAAGCTTTTTTCTTCCTTATAACACCAAAAACAATGTGCCTTTTCAATTATTGACATCTTACATTTGATGAAATGTAGCAATAGTCTTTTCACTTCACAAGATTGCTTGGATAATTAAATCTCTTTACTAATATAATCTATTCTTCTTTTCAGAACTTCTAAGAGTAGGATTATAGACTTAAAATCGGCTTCCCGCAGGATACTCTCTGCCTTTCCCCCCACTCTTTTCCTGCACCCCTCTTCTCTGCCCTCCAGTATAGTTCTAAGGACCCAGTCCCATTCAAGTTTCTGTTCCTCTAATCTCTTCTTCCCTTCACTGTCTCCCTTTTCCGTCTGTAACTTCAGAGGAATGTCACGGTTCCTTCAAAGAACCAGATTTGTCAGGCTTAGGCACTCCTTGTTCACACATGATCTTGGACCCCTTCACGAGACCCCAGGGGGTTTCATTCACTCAGGGGTGGGTGCCCCCTGTTCTCCCTTTATGGTTTCTTGTCAAACCACATTAACGTCGTCTCTACGGCCGGGGAACTACCCTGCCACTGCCACCAGATCACAGCAGTTTTGCCTATTCCCCAGTTCAATTAAAATTAGGCTGTAATTTCCGTCTATAGGTATGGTTTCTCCCGTCACTTTCTTTTAATTTTATTTATTTATACAGACTATTTCTTTTTTTTTTTTTGTGGTTATGTAAGTATTCTCTTTTTATTTGTCACATTGACAGTTTTGCCCTGTGCACTTCTCAGTATGCATATCTTATTTTACAATTAAAAACCTGCGTAAAGAATGGGTCGCTTCTTGAGTGCTGGATGTGGGAGTGGGATGAGACTATCTCATTTTAAGCCCTTCACTACTGTTTGCGTTCACATGTTCATTCATTCAGCATTAATTGAACATATTCTATGTACCGGGCACTCTTTTACTTTTTTTTTTTTTTTTTAACATCTTTATTGGAGTATAACTGTTTTACAATAGCGTGTTAGTTTCTCCTTTACAACAAAGTGAATCAGTGATACATATACATATGTTCCCATATCTCTTCCCTCTTGCGTCTCTCTCCCTCCCGCCCTCCCTATCCCACCCCATACAGACTATTTCTTACAACAGTTTTAGGTTCACAGTAAAATTGAACAGAAAGTACAGAGAGTTCCCATAGACCCCCTGCCCCCCACCAGCCCCCCAGTACCAACATCTCCCACCAGGGTGGTGCATGTGCTACAGTCAATGAGCTACAATGACACATCCTCATCACCTATGTTGTATATTCTATGGGTCTTATAAATGTGTAATGATGTGTATCCATCATTAGAGCATCGTACGGAATAGTTTCACTGCCCTAAAAATCCTCTATGCTATGCGTATTTATCCCTCCCTCCCCCCAACACCTGACAACCCCTGATCTTTTTACTGTCTCCATAGTTTTGCCTTTTTCAGAGTGTCATTATAGTTGAAATCATACAGTATGTAGCCTTTTGAGATTGCCTTCTTTCACTCGGTCATATGCATCTAAGCTTTTCATGCATCATGTCTTTTCATGGCTTGATGGTTTATTTCTTTTTAGTGCTAAATAGATTCCATTGCCTGGGTATACCAACAGTTTATTAATCCATTCACCTACGGAAGGACATCTTGGTTGCTTCCGGGTTTGGGCAATTATAAATAAAGCTGCTATAAACATCTGTGTGCAGGTTTTTCTGTGGACATGTTTGCAGCTCATTCAAATGGATACCAAGGCGCGCGTGCCTGCTGGATCATAGCACAGATGTATGTTTAGTTTTGTAGAGTTCCTGCTGCTCCACGTCCTCACCACCATCTGGTGTCGTCAGTGTTTTGGACTGTGTTTTTTTAAATGTATTTATTTATTTTTGGCTGTGTTGGGTTTTCGTTGCTGCGCCCGGGCTTTCTCTAGTTGCGGCGAGCGGGGGCCACTCTTCGCTGCGGTGCACGGCCTTCTCACCGCGGTGGCTTCTCTTGTTGTGGATCACGGGCTCTAGGTGCGCAGGCTTCAGGCGCCCGGGCTTCAGTAGTTGCGGCACGTGGGCTCAGTAGTCGTGGCGCACGGGCTTAGTTGCTCTGCGGCACGCGGGATCTTCCCAGACCGGGGCTCGAACCCATGGCCCCTGTATTGGCAGGCGGATTCTTAACCACTGCGCCACCAGGGAAGTCCCAACACACAACTACTTTTAAAAGACCTTTCTACTCCTTGAGCCCTTACAGAATGCACACACAAGCAGTACAAAAATTTTCCTGGTGGTCGGATGTGGAGGTATAGATGATTCTGAGCTGTGGGAGTACAGAGGAGAGTGGCATGCTTCACAGGGATCAACTGCGATGCAGAAATTCCCGGTTTTGCAGGGATTTTTTACCCTGCCAGAGCCCACCCTATGTGGGAAACAAAGGTGATGATGTAGTACTTCCCAATCACAAGTGGCTGAGCCCAGCAGCAGCCGCTGTGGCTTGCTGGTGAGTGACCCCGGGACAGCATCAGCAGAGGGCGCCGACTGTCTCACAAAACCTCCCGCAGACCTGCAAATGCAGTCTCAGTCACTGGGGTGGTTCATCACCGCATAGAGAACTAAGGCCTCAGAGGGGAGATAAGCTTCCCCCTTGCTCCGGGCTTCTCTCTCCTTACAAGTCAGGCTCCCTGATGCTCGGCATCTCCTGTGGGAGTCGGCTTGCCCTTCTCCTCACTGGCTTTTTTTTGGGGGGGGGCGGCACACCCTGCAGCATGCGGGATCTTAATTCTCTGACAAGGGATGGAACCCATGCCCCCTGCATTGGGAGCACAGAGTTTTAACCACTGGACTGCCAGGGAAGGCCCTGGCTCTTCTTAAAGGACTCAAAATTAGGATAAAAATTATATTTGTTGATGCAATTTCTCAAAGGTTCTGATGGTGAGGAAAATGCAGGCGTTTTGTTTCTTTTTCTTGAATGGAGTTGCATGAAGCATCTTTTGTTTCCTTTAAGCCTGGTTTTTAATCTCCCCACCCACACCTGCTCTGAGCTGCAGGGAGAAGGTTTTCCTGCCATTTCACGACTGTCTTCCCTCTCAGATCCCCCCAGAGAGGCTGCCTGGCCTCTCATCAGTTAGAGCTGCCACTCAGGTGAGCACAGCTGGGCCAGCCTGGTCCAGGTAGCAGAGGAAGGAAGAGGCGAGGTGGGGTCGTCGGGGGGGCCTCCAACCAAGTGGGGCAGAGGTGGGTGTGTGGCCATCCTGCTGCTACGTGTTCCTGCGCGCGGGATGGAACCCATGCCCCCTGCATTGGGAGCACAGAGTTTTAACCACTGGACTGCCAGGGAAGGCCCTGGCTCTTCTTAAAGGACTCAAAATTAGGATAAAAATTATATTTGTTGATGCAATTTCTCAAAGGTTCTGATGGTGAGGAAAATGCAGGCGTTTTGTTTCTTTTTCTTGAATGGAGTTGCATGAAGCATCTTTTGTTTCCTTTAAGCCTGGTTTTTAATCTCCCCACCCACACCTGCTCTGAGCTGCAGGGAGAAGGTTTTCCTGCCATTTCACGACTGTCTTCCCTCTCAGATCCCCCCAGAGAGGCTGCCTGGCCTCTCATCAGTTAGAGCTGCCACTCAGGTGAGCACAGCTGGGCCAGCCTGGTCCAGGTAGCAGAGGAAGGAAGAGGCGAGGTGGGGTCGTCGGGGGGGCCTCCAACCAAGTGGGGCAGAGGTGGGTGTGTGGTCATCCTGCTGCTACGTGTTCCTGCACACACACACACACACACACACAGACACACACACACGCACACACACGCGCGCACACACACACACACACACACACACACACACACACACACACGGTGTCGGTGTGCTCGGGCTGCCCTAGCAAAGTACCACAGACGCGGGAGTTTAAACAGCACCCGTTTATCTTCTCACAGCTCTGGAAGCCAGAGTCCCAGGTCAAGGCGTGGGCAGTGGTGCCTTTTCCTGAGGTCTTTGTCTTTTGCTGCCAGATGGCCGTCTTCTTGTTGTGTCTCTTCACACCGTCCTCCCTCTGTGCTTGTCTGCGTCCTAATCTCCTCTTCTTATAAGGACACCAGTCACATTGGATTAGGGCCACGCTGATGACCTCACTTTAACTTTACTACCTCTTTAAGGACCCTGTTTCCAAATAGAGTCAGTCAGTCACATTCTGAGGTACAGCGGGTTAGGGCTTCAGCGTATGAATGTGGGGAGGACATAATTCAGCCCATACCACACTCATGCACGTTTTTTTCCTCAAGGATTTTGATATTGCTGACTCCATGGGAGAAAAAGTAGTTTGGGGGGACTTCTCTGGCAGTTAAGACTTCACCTTCCAATGCAGGGGGTACAGGTTCGATCCTTGGGCGGTGAGCTGAGATCCCACATGCCTCGCGGCCTAAAAACCAAAACATAGGGACTTCCCTGGTGGCGCAGTGGTTAAGAATCCGCCTGCCAATGCAGGGGACACGGGTTCGAGCCCTGGTCCGGGAAGATCCCACACACCACAGAGCAACTAAGCCCTCAAGCCACAACTGCTGAACCTCGGGAGCCTAGAGCCCGTGGTCCGCAACAAGAGAAGCCACCGCAATGAGAAGCCCGCGCACTGCAACCAAGAGTAGCCCCTGCTCGCCGCAACTAGAGAAGGCCCGTGTGCAGCAATGAAGACCCAACGCAGCCAAAAAATTTTAAAAATAAATAAAAATAAAACAGAAGCAATATTGTAACTAATTCAATAAAGACTTTAAAAATGGTCCACATCAGAAAAAAAACTTTTAAAAAAATTTTAAAAAAAGAAAGAAAAAGTAGTTTTTGAACTGTAGTCTGTCCATGGCACTACTTCAGGTGCTATACTTAGGGGGGCTCACAAAATTGCTCTTGACCTCAATTAACTTAAAATCTGCACCTGGCTCTGGTTTTTTGGGACTGTTTTTGATTTTTCCTGTACTTGTGATTCTAAGAGTGTGGGGAATGGAATAGGGTCGCTGTGTACCTGTGTTGACTGGGTCTGGGGCAGTATTTCTCAAAATGAGGCTGGGCACTGCCTGCCTTGCGATCACCAAGGATGCTTGTTTAAAATACGCTCTTATTCCAGCAATAAATGTGAACAAAACATTGCCACACTTGAGGATATGGATGAATCTCACCAGCGTAACACTGAGCCATAAAAAGAAAAAAAAACCAGTCACACAAGAATACTTTCTGTATGACTCAATTTTTAATTTATAATTTTAAAACAAGGCAAAATTAATCTATGATATTGAAGGATATGGACGGGACTGCAGGGCACATGAGGGGCTCACGGTGGTAATAGTCGATTTAGGTGGTGGTTACATGAAAATTTCTCAAAATATACTTGTGACTTGTGCACTTTACTGTGTGCATGTTATCCTTGAGTTTTTAAAGGTTTATGTAAGAAAATATCTCCAACATTTTCCCTTTGATTTTTCAAGCCACCATTTCTCTTTGAATCCCATTATCATCAAGCCATGGGTCAATCACTTCTCTTTTCCTTTAGTAAGGTGAAACCTCTTGAAATTTCAAAAAGAATTTTACCAAAGGCTATGATATGCCAAACAAATAACAGCAAAATTTTTTTTTTTTTGCGGTACGCGGGCCTCTCACTGTTGTGGCCTCTCCCGTTGCGGAGCACAGGCTCTGGACGCGCAGGCTCAGCGGCCACGGCTCACGGGCCCAGCCGCCCCGTGGCACGTGGGATCCTCCCGGACCGGGGCATGAACCTGCGTCCCCTGCATTGGCAGGCGGACCCTCAACCGCTGCGCCACCAGGGAAGCCCAGCAAAAAATACTTTAAGAAAAAAAAACAAAACCCAGGCTTACTTAGAACGATGTTGTTTTAGCACAGTTTGAGGCTCTCCTGCCCCATTCATTTAGCCAGTTAGGGGAATGGGGGAAGAGAAAGAGGAAAGGAGGGCAGGAGGGGAGAGAAAAGCCAGCCTTCTGTAAAGTGGAAGACCCTCTGTCATGATACATCAGCTTCCTGTTCTAAGTTAGCTTTCTTCACCCAAAGCATGCTTGTGGGACAGCTCTCTAAGTTCATGCTGGATTCCAGGTGATGAGCCACTTTGGGATCACCTGTCTTTCTTGTTAGTCTCTGAAATGCCTGGCTTCCTTTAAACTTGGTGAAATCTTGCATTTTTGCGGGTCCCTCATGGAGCACCATTTGCCAAGCGTGAGGCTCTGAAGGGTGTTTCCCAGGCCCTGGGGAGGGCCGGCAGGGCAGGAGCCCAGCCATACGGCCCTCTCCTCTCCCCAGCCCGGCTTCTGCATCCTGGGGTCACAGGGGTGAGAAGGTCAAATGTGGCAGCTCTTGTCTCTCCTGAATAACCTGTACTTATCACCCCAAAGCAGCTAGTCTCCGTCAGAAGACATTCTGTGTAACTGAACTGAATGAACTACTAAAGAAAGTCTCCACAGGAACAAGACCACAGTCCTACCCTGAGCTGGATGATACTGGTAGTGAAACCAAGCACGACACTGTGAGGCCCTCCCAGGTACAAAGGCCCCTCCTTGTCCCCTGTTTCTTGTTCATAGGAAAAGGCTTTAGTCTCCTAGGCCTTCCCTAAAAACCTGGCTTAAGAATTAAGGATTGACAGGATGTAAACATGGAGTGACAGAGGCACAGTTAGGCCTGGAGAACTGGTAACAATTTAAACAGTGAATTGGCCATAGAGCACTCACAGAATCTTTAGTTCCTCCCTGAAGGACATAGATAACAGTGTCTGATGCACATTCCTGAGTTGTTTTGCAGGTACTAAAACCAGCACCAGAGGGAAAAAGCTAACTGCATGATGACCAGACTGTAGCCGTGGCATAAGCTGCTCCACCTTGGGCAGTACTGAATCTGTGGCCTGCACAATGCCAGGAACTGGCCTTAAGAAAATGGGGAAAAAATTGACCCTGGAATTGAAGATTAAGTGCACTTAAAACAATCGAGATGGCGCTGACCAGACCCTCACATGACCAGTTTCAAGACGACTGGCAGAGCTGACTTGCTGCTCTGCACGCAGCACCCTGGCACAGCCTGCAAGCTTTCCTTTAAAAGCTCTTGCCCTCTGATCTGTGACTCGATGGTAGTCTGCCACCTCCCCAGATTGCCAGCTTCCTGAATACAACGTCTTTCTTGTCCACCAACTCTTGCCTCTCGAACACTGACTTTCGAGTGATGAGCGGCTGAACCTGAGTTCAGTTCAGGCTCCAACCAGTAACAATAGAGATAATAATAATAACTAAATGGTTGTTTAAAACTTTTAAACCATGCTTCCCTTTTAAAAACTTTTTTATTGCATTACAATTACAATATATATAGAAACGTGCATATATCACACGCGCACAGCTTGATACGTTTTACAACAGAGCCGCCGGTGTAACTGGCACCCACATGGAGAAACAGAAGCCCACGTGGGCTATAGCCCCATCCCTAGCACCTCTCCCAGCGTGGGTGGCCTCTCACCGTGAGGCCTTCGAACACCTGGCCCACCTCACCCACTTTTGAATGTCATGTGACCGTTCATGTCTGGCTCCTTCACTCAGAATGTGTTTGTAAAAGTCACCTTGTTCTCTGTGGGTGTAGCTTGTTCATCCTGGACACTGTGGGGGTTCCATTATGGGAATAAACCTCAAACAATGTATCCGTTCTCTTGCTGATGGGCATTTAAGTTGTTTTCAGGTCTGGGCCATCATGGATCATGCTGCTTAGAACAATCTTATATGGTGCACATTCGTATGTATTTCTGTTGGGTCTGCACCTGCAAATGGAATTTCTGGGTCGTGGGGTTGCATCAGTGCGGCTTCAGTAAATGTTATCAGTCTTCCAAAGTGGTATGCCAGCTGACACTCCACCCAGCAGCACATGGGCGTTTCATACTCCAAATCCTGGCCAATGCTTTGTATTTTCCACTTCTCTCAATTTAGCCCAAGACAGCTCACTTTTATGAATCACCTACATGCCAGAAGCCATACTAATCGTATATTGTCTCATTTGACTTTGCAATAACCCTGTGAAGTCCTCCTCGTTTTCACAGATGCACAAGGGGTGTTCCTCACACGTGTAACCCACGTGGCCAGCATTTGACCGGCGCTGGCCCACCTCTGGCCCCTGCTCCCGTCCGCTGCAATGCTCTGTCTTGGGTGCACAGAAGGCCAGTGCTAATGCCCACGGCCGGGAGCAGGCTTTCCAGGAGCGCATCCAGAGTTGTACCTGCATCGCTGGGCTTGTGCAGGTTTTCTCTCCAAGGCCCTCAGCTCTTCATGTAGCCTGTGTTCAAGCAGTTTAACCACATGAAGAAACAGGCACTGCGGGGACGAACCAAGGGTGTAAAGAGGACCAGCCCCCAGCCTCCTGCGGTTCAGTGACACCTCCTCCAGGTGGGCAGGGCGGAGGACTGGAGCCCCTGCATTGGCTAGAAGGGACCAGGGCGCTCTGCTGCTGCAGTTGGAGCCTAAGGAAACTCTGACCACTTTAATAAGCTAAGAATGAACTTCTGTGCTTCACCCAGATGAAAACAGATTTAGAGATAACATACCTGCAAACTGTACATTTTGAGAACAAAACAAAAAAAAGGGATAAAGAAGGTGAAGAAGCGGGACTTCCCCGGTGGTGCAGTGGTTGGGAGTCGGCCTGCCAACGCAGGGGACACGGGTTCAAGCCCTGGTCCGGGAAGATCCCACAGGCCGCGGAGCAACAAAGCCCATGCACCACAACTACTGAGCCTGCACTCTAGAGCCCGTGAGCCACAACTACTGAACCTGCATGCTGCAACTACTGAAGCCCACGCACCACAACTACTGAAGCCCGCGAGCCACAACTACTGAGCCCAGGCGCCTAGAGCCCGTGCTCCGCAACAAGAGAAGCCCCCGCTCGCCACAACTAGAGAAAGCCCGCGTGCAGCAACGAAGACCCAATGCATCCAAAAATAAATAAATAAATAAATTTATTAAAAAAGAAGGTGAAAAAAAAAAAAAGAATCCACCTGCCAATGCAGGGGACACAGGTTCGATCCCTGGTCCGGGAAGATCCCACATGCCGCGGAGCAGCTAAGCCCGTGTGCCACAACTACTGAGCCCGCACACCTAGAGCTTCATGCTCCACAACAAGAGAAGCCACCGCAATGAGAAGCCTGCGCACCACAACGAAGAGTAGTCCCCACTGGCCGCAGCTAGAGAAAGCCCGCGTGCAGCAACGAAGACCCAATGCATCCAAAAATAAATAAATAAATAAATTTATTAAAAAAGAAGGTGAAGAAGCATTTATAATGCTACCCCCCCCAAAGTGATAGCTTCTTTAACAGATATATTTGGTATACTCTTCCAGATTTTTTTCTATTTTTCTAAATGTGTATGTATGTGTGTGTACATATATATATGCATAGGTACATATATACATACAGCTCTTCCTTGACTTACAATGGGGTTACAGGGTTAGGGTTAGGGTTATGTATATACATACGTGTGTGTGTGTACGTGTTTTAAAGAAAAAGTAATATCACACTATGCACGCTAGTTTATGGATGTGATACTTTGCATTTTGCTCCTTATGACATGAGCTGGGCTCTCCCTGGAGATGACCAGGGGTTCCCAACATTTTTGATGGGAGCTGTCCCTGCCAGTGGCTTCTGTGTGAGGCCCTGAGTGTGAGGGTAAGACGTTGGGGCCACAAAGAAAAGGTCCCCTCATAAGGCACTGAATGATCTTCCAGCTGGGAGCATCTTGACCTCAGAAGTCGGTGAGTTTCTTCAGGCAGTTGCACCTAAGTTCAATCCAGTCGCACAGGGAACCAGCCAAGGGGAGGCCCAGACCCCCTGCATGACGGGAGAATCAGGTCATACAAGGCTGGCTCTATTGTAAGGACAGTCTGGACTACCTGAGCCGCTCCTGCGTGACTCGGGGACAGACAGACCTCTCTCGTCTTTGCAGCACTCATTTAAGCAGCCCCAGGGGAAGTATTCAAGGAGGAGGAGGGGTGTGTCTGGGGGATGCATCCACACCAGGTTCCCAAAGCATGGGGAAAAGGATGAGATTCACTTTGGTTCCCACAGCGGAAGCCAGAGCCTCCTACTGAGGCACCCACAACAAGGGATTCCCTCGAGACAAGGGGCTTTGGATGCCGGGCACCTAAAAAAGTGACAAATCCCTACTGCCAGTGGGCAAATCTCTGTCTTCATATATATGGCCTTTTTTGCTAACCTATGGTGGCATACTTAGAAAGCTTTTCCTCACCTTAATTTTTTCTATAATTCATCTAAATGAATTGTTATACAATTTTGTGTGAGAGAGTGCTCATTTATTTTTGTTTAGTTTATTTCTTTTTATTGGAGTATGCTGCTTTACAATGTTGTGTTCGTTTCTGTCACGAAGCGAATCGGCTATATGTATACATATATCCCCTCCCTCTTGGACCTCCCTCCCCCCCCCCCCCCCCCCCCCCCCCCCCCCCGCCCCCCCCCCCCCCCCCCCTCTTGCACCTCCCTCCCACCCACCCCCCCCGTCGCCCCCTTCTAGGTCAGCACCGAGCTGATCTCCCCGTGCTATACAGCAGCTTCCCACTAGCTATTTTACAATTTTCAAAAACACTCCCCTTCCAGGTTTATTTTTATTAAATAACGGGAAGAGCAGTTATCTTTACTCATTTCCTGACGGTCCCCTCCCCACAACCCTGCCAGGTTTGTCGGATGAGATGGAGCTGGAAGGGGTGTAAGCGTCAAGGTTCTCTGCTGCCATTGTTAGTAAAAACAGGTAGTGCATTCCACATGGTATCTCTGAGCCTTAGTTTCCTCATGTAAAAGAGATGGGCTTGGATGATGCAACGTGTAAGGTATTTCTAGCTTTAAAATGTCATGAATTATATTCAGATTCTAGTTTTTAAAAATGTAGAAGTTTTTGCAGCCACACAACCTTAATTCACTTGCACACAAAATACGCCTTAGCCTGAGTTTGAAATCTTACTAACGCCAACCACAAAAATGTGTTTCTCTTCTGTTAGGGCCATTTAATCCAAATGGCTACATGAAATGTCACGCTTCCGCCCAGGCTGCTTCCAGACAGCAGTCCCGGACAAACGACAGCCAGCCGGGCTGGCTGCTGCACGGAGCGTGCCCGGGCCTTGCCGCAAGGAGCAGACACAGTGGCTGGGCAGTGACTTCATCCTGCAAACACTCTCTCTGTCATTTCCTCTCTGCCCACTGTCTCCAGGATTTCTCCTTATCCCCCCTAAAAAAACTTTAGACTCCCACTCTGTTAACATTTTCTTTTATTTTCTGTTTTCCGATGTCTTGTACACCAGGGCCTTGCTGACTCCGTGGGGAACCGACCTTTCCAGGGTCACCCAGTTCCAAGTGATGGAAAATGACTAGGCTGCGAACACGCCCTACGTACGCAAACCAACCAATCCAGAGGCCACATCCCACCACCTCCTCTGTGGGGCTCTCACTTGGGACCACTGTCCCCTTCTCCTAATCACCCAGGCCAGGTACCGGACAACCAGGGGCAGCTCCTATTCCCCAGAGCCCTGAAATGATTCAGACCAGCCAATCCTAGCCTCCTGGCCCTCCTCACCTGTTCCTTCCCCCGGAAACCACAGTAAAGGCTCCTGCCCATATTTCCCCTCTGCCCCTGGCCACCCTGGAGCTTCCCCACGGACCCTTCTCTCATGGCGTGGTGCCTCCTCTCCTCTCAGGAACCATCAGCTACAAACTGTCTTTTCAATGGCAATCGTCTCCTGATCTGTTGGCCTTACGATACCTAAATCATAATAAAACCTATATTAAAGCACCCACAGTGCATGGATCCCCTGAATGCTCTGCCAACTTTGGCCTCAGCCCTTCAGACCATCGGTCACAGCATTATGGACTGCTTTTGCCCCCCACTTCCCTGACTGGCCTACACAAGACGGATGCCAAAGGCTTGCTCTGTTCCCATAATCCTCAAGAGCTTTTGACGCTGACCTCTATGCTTGTCATGTCGTGGGCAGGCTCGGCCAAAGCAGTGAACTCAGATTGGCTACAGCTTTGCAGCCGTCACCTGTAGTAGTGGTCGTCATCCACAGCACGTCAGTCTCTTCCTGGAATTGAATTCCATCATTTCTGCTTCTGCAATGAGGCCAAAGCCCCTTTTCAAGTCTTGGGTAGAATCGTGACTCCATATCATTTTTTGCTTGGAAAGATGAGGTGACACTGTCACCCCCCCTTCCTACCTCTGCACTTGGCCCCTTAGGTTTGCAGATCTGGACCCTCCATCAGAGCTGCAAATCCTTACGCAGCCCCTCTATTGGGCCCACACTGTTCTCCAAAGGTCCTGAGATCTGCTCAGACAGCACCCAGCATGGTAAAGCAGGCAGTCGCCCCAGGTGGGGTCAGCTCCCTCACACATCACAAGACCTTCAAGTTGTCAGCAGGACTGAGGACTTACCTTGTTAGGCCATCAATGAGTCCATATCCCTCACAGAAACTCGAAGCACCGGGCGCAGACCCTACACACCCAACAATCAGAGGACTTGCTCTCCATTTCTACAGCCAAAGGATTTACACCGGCCTTGAGACCTGGGTGAGGCCACACTGCAGTCAAAGCAGCTTTCTCCTCAGTTTCTGGGTGTCAATGCCCTGAGCCACTAAAATTCCACTTTAATGTGTACAGCCCTATACAGTTTGCAGACCTCTCCTATATACTGTCTCATTTCATCCGTGGAAAACAATTGTGCGGCAACACAAAGCAATGGTAGATGATTCTACTATCAAAGGTAAGTTTTCTGGCTGAGCTGGGCCAAAAAATGAGAAAGGAAAGGGGGTTTTGATTATTTTTTGAAAAATCAATTAATTCATAATATGAAGGCAGTTTTCTTCGTATGCACCCTAGGTTTTTCTCAAGATCAAAAGTAGTGAATTCTTTACATAAAATAATTATTAGTATTATTATTTCTACCTGCCTAATGATCTATAGTTTACAAAGTCATTCCAAGCACATTCTCTTATTCTCACCACAAAACTAATGCAACGTTGGTTCCTTTTTATGAATGAGGAAACTGAGGCTCCGAGAATTAAAGTAGTTAGCTTTCTCAGTGGAGCATTTATTATCAGACTAATTAGAGTAGCCATTCCATTATAAATCGCTGAAATGAGAAGCAAGCTCATTTGTGGCTTGATTGCGAAGTTCCAACCTGGCTTCCTTTTTTTTCATTACTCCTCTGACTCTGGTAAGTTCTGCCCCTAGGCCCCCTTCCCCACCGCAGTGGACCACGCACAGTCTGAGACACGACCCCAGATGGGAGGGGAGAGAAGGGGTGCACAGAGAAATACCTCTTGGGGGCCGGAGACTGGGGGCGTGGTGCAGGCGATATCGTTTACAGTGTTCATCCCTTGAAACAGAGAGCTCTGGGGAAAACCACAAAACAGGCTCAAGCTCAGCAGTGAAGCTGGGTGAGAAGGCAAGTCTAGGCCCCCTCCCTGTGGCATCCTTAGAGCGGGCAGGGGGGCACAGGGGTCAGGGCTGTGTACAGAGGGGCACCATGTGTGTGCACTCATCCGTTGGCCCGTTCATCCACTGATCACTGCTGCCAGCGTCGTGCTGGGGATACATGTGGACACCTCACAGCCCTCCTCCCCCACGTCCTAGAGTGCAGGTGGTAAGGGCCCACAGTGATGCTCGGGAGGGAAAACGCGCTGCCAGCTGACCTTGCCTCCTGAGCCCACCAGGATGGGAGCAGAGGCAAAGGGTCAGGCTGCAGTCATTTCCTGGAGGCCCACTTTTCCTCCCCGGAAGCACTCCAATGTCATTTTTGGAAAGATTTTGTGTTTTGGCTTATTTTATTTTATTTTATTTTATTTATTTATTTTTAAAGAAAATGTTGGGGGTGGGAGTTTACTAATTAATTTATTTATTTTTGGCTCTGTTGGGTCTTCGTTTCTGTGCGAGGGCTTTCTCTAGTTGCAGCAAGCGGGAAAGGGTCAGGCTGCAGTCATTTCCTGGAGGCCCACTTTTCCTCCCCGGAAGCACTCCAATGTCATTTTTGGAAAGATTTTGTGTTTTGGCTTATTTTATTTTATTTTATTTTATTTATTTATTTTTAAAGAAAATGTTGGGGGTGGGAGTTTACTAATTAATTTATTTATTTTTGGCTCTGTTGGGTCTTCGTTTCTGTGCGAGGGCTTTCTCTAGTTGCGGCGAGCGGGGGCCACTCTTCATCGCGGCGCGCGGGCCTCTCACTGTCTCGGCCTCTCTTGTTGTGGAGCACAGGCTCCAGACGCGCAGGCTCAGTAGTTGTGGGGCACGGGCCTAGCTGCTCCACGGCATGTGGGATCTTCCCGGACCAAGGCTCGAACCCGTGTCCCCTGCATTAGCAGGCGGATTCTTAACCACCGCGTCACCAGGGAAGCCCTTGGCTTATGTTAATGGACAATTCCATTTCACGTTGAGACCATTTCGATAGGTAGGCGGACTTCGAGATGTTTTGGCATTAATATTTGTTCTCTCCCCACCACAGGGCCAAGTCCAGTGCCCACTGCACCTGTGGCCATGCAGGAACCTGGGTGCTCAGGGGGATTAAGGCCAGATTGAAGAGAAGGTAAAAATCAATGCAAAATGCACATTCCCCCTGGGAGAAGGGGACCTATAACGGGCTGATTTCACACATCACCCACAGCCTGAGGCCGTGGGGAAGGTGATTAGAAGAGGCGGAAATGCTGCAGTTTGGCTGGTGCATTTCCTGCCCCCTCTCCCTGCTCCCCACCAGCTAAAGGAGAGCAGCTGAGCCTTTGGAAGGCAGCAACTCCCTAAATAGAGAGGAAATTTCACACATATGCTCTGCAGATTTTCAAAAGAAGAAATAATAAAGGGCTTGGGATAGCAGGTAGCCTTCCTTGTATTATTTTTCTAAATCCGCTAGATTTAACCCCTGTGGCTTCTGGGCTGCTCCAATGAACTCATAAACAATAACGTTATTCTAACGCCTGAATAGGCATTGACCATCCTTTTCAGTGAGGTCACAAAAACTTCTCTTCACTGAAGTTAAGAGGCTTAGCGATTCCTGGTTCAATTTGAATTCAAACAATTAAAGCCATTCTACAATGTTAGCTGTATTGCTTGACTAGGGCTGCCATAACAAAGCACCACAGACCAGGTGGCTTCAACAATAAAATTTTATTGTCTCACAGGTCTGAAGGCTGGAAGTCCAAGATCAACATGTTAGTTCCTTCTGAGGCCTCCCTCCTCGGCATGTAGATGGCTGTCTATGGTCCTCCCTCTGTATGTCTGTGTGTCCTAATCTCTTCTTATAAGGACACTGGTCGTGTTGGATAAGGGTCCACCCTGAGGAACCCATTTAACTTAATTACCTCTTTAAAGACCTTATCTCCAAATACAGTCACATTCTGAGGTACTGGGGCCGAGAACTTCAACGTATGTATTTCGGGAGACACAATTCAGCCCATATCACCAACCAAAACTGACGTTTCACGTAAAAGGAACTATTTATATGTTTCTCTGTCCATACACAGGCTTATCTAGAATTCTGTGTTTCACTGTTTTCATCAACATTCTTTCATATTCTTGTTATCATTATTATTATTATTGCATCTGCAAGGACTTCAAATTATCTTTGGCAACTTAGCTGTATTTTTTTTTTAAGGAAGTGGTATACCATAACACACTCTTGCGCTTTGGGGTAATTGCACTCAGGGCAAGGGCTGAAAGTACTTTCCCTCTCCTGTTGCCTACTAACATCCTTGTATGTGGAATTTATCTGTGATTCTTCAACTTGTTGCCAAAATTCCCTCCAGAACTGCTGAGCCAGACTGCTCTGCTAACTACCCGGCCTAAGGATGCTCTAGATCATCACAACACACAGCTCCCAGAGCCGCTGATGCTGCAGGTTGGGGACACCAGCAGGTCCCTCGGCATGGCTTGTCTCTGCTCCCCAAGGACCAGCCTCAGCGACGGGGTTGGGGGGAGGCTTCAGTAGCTGGGACTGGAAAGTGCATAAGTGTCTTCTCTTCCTGAAGGTTTTCCTGCTGGGAACCTACCTCGGCTGGGTAGCCAGGGAAGCTCTCAGCTCAGTGAGTGCTGTTGGCAGGGGCACCTGGACAGGGCGTCCCCAAGGGGCCCAGGTTTCCCAGAGCAGAGTAGCCCCTGGGCTCCAGAAGCAAGTCAAAACAGCGAAGTGGAAACAGCATGGCCTTTCATGATCTGGTCACTCCTGCCATTCTGTAGATGGAAAGTCACAGGCTCGCTCAAATTCACGGGGAGGGGACAGAGACCCCAACTCACATGGGGGGAGAGCCAAAGAATTTGCAGCCATTTTTCATAAACCACCACAGAGCCCTTGGGCAGATGGAGGGAGACGTGGACCAGGACACGGAGAAAGAAGGGCTGCCGCCATCTTTGCCTTGGGGACCGAGGGGAGGCCACTCAGATATTAATGAGTTCTGACCCGCTTTACTGGGAGCTAAATGCATTATCTCATTCCTTCCAAATATATGCAGGATCCTCCACGATTTGGAGCCTCAGTTTCACCACCTGTAAAATGAAGGGGTTGAAATGGATCATCTTTAAAATCCTCTTTGACTTTAAAAATCTAAGATTCTTAGATTTTTAAACCACCCCTGTGATTTGCCCAGTGAAAATCTCTTCTGGATTGTTCTAGCTGAACTGGTGTAGCAGCACGCGGACCGCCACACTCACAGCTCTTCTCATCTTTGAAATTCTTTTCGGTGCCACAGAGATCTCCTTCTACAACCCCCCTCCTCACCACCCCCTCATCAAGTCAATCAGACTTAGACCTCCGGGGTCCCCTTCTGAGGTTCTCCATGCAACTACCCAGCTCTGCTAAAAGGCTCTCCATTCTCCGGTCTTCTGGGGCCAGCCCTCCTGGAAGCACCTCCCCGTCCCCCAGGGCAGGTGCGCTACCTGGTGTCAGAAACTCTGGTCCACTGGACCCTGCCCCGCCCCGTCTGTTTTCTCTGAGTTTCCCTGGTACTGCGGACTCCGAGGGGGCATACCGAGGAGAGGGGAAGCCTTTGATGTTTTAAAAGCACCTGGAGGGGCTTCCCTGGTGGCGCAGTGGTTGCGCGTCCGCCTGCCGATACAGGGGAACCGGGTTCGCGCCCCGGTCTGGGAGGATCCCACATGCCGCGGAGCGGCTGGGCCCGTGAGCCACGGCCGCTGAGCCTGCGCGTCCGGAGCCTGTGCTCCGCAACGGGAGAGGCCACAACAGTGAGAGGCCCGCATACCACAAAAAATAAATAAATAAATACATAAAATAAAAGCACCTGGAAAAATACACCTATTCCGTAGGTGACATAAAATGCAGAATAATAGCTCATTTCATTATTAGATTTGAACATTGTATTTTATCCATGGGCGTCATACTGTCAAACACAAGATTCTGAAATGCCATTCTGGCTTACTTTTTCTGAGAAAGAAATGCCAGAAAGTGGTTCAGGCATGTTTTCCCTCTGAAATAGCGCTGCCTGCAAGCACTTATTGTCCACGTCACTAACGTGACAAGTACACGAATCCGGCTTTCTTCCCTCTCGGGGACCCTCGTCACCCTCCCCACCCCACCATTAGATCTCACTCACAGAAGGAGACAGACATATACATGCCGGACGATGCTGCAGCATCTTGCTGCTCTTGGCGGCCTGTGTCCCCGTCAGTCTGCTTTTCCTCTCCTTCTCCCTTGAGGCTTTTCCAGCCCCACCTCTGTCTGCTTTCTGGGCCCCTGGATGCAAAGGCAGGCAGTCCAGTTCCAGGACCTGGAGTCTCACCAAGTGTGAGGCAGCCGGGACGTGGGTTTATTTCCTCCTCCACCACCCTCAGCATCCCTCAGTCTGTCTCAATGCTTCCTTCACTCCACTGGCCACTTCTGTTTGCACGCGATAACACAGTCAAACATCGTCTGGGCACGTCCCAACGCAATTACCACAATTCCCCCAGCTCCCAGTGTGAAACAACACTGCTTGATTAAACACAGCCGTTTAAAGTAAAAGCCTCATTAATATCCAGGGTTGGAAGCCCATTTCACTTGGATAACTGCTTGCCTTATTAATTTTATTTGATTTATTCCTCTGCCCAGATCCCATTATAAGGTTTCCTCTCCACTTAATTTAGCATCCAAACAAAATGTGTCTGTCTCGTTGGACCCGTACAGCCTGGAGGGGCACCAAGCCTGGAGGCTCCTCCAAATCTCATTCTTTCCATCCTTTGAACTTTCTCCATTTCTCACCTGGGAGGAGGGCACCCAGGATATTTTAACCCTGGAGAGAGGAGGAAAACAAAACAAAAGAACAAATAAAGTCTTGTTTTCTACATGGACCTTGAGGGAAATTGTCCAAGATGCATCAGACTCAAGTGTAATTCTTCTCCGGGCCCAGCCCTCTTCCAGGGAACTTCACTGACACTCACGGGACTGTTGGGAAAATCTTCCCAGGGACGGATGCTGATGTTGATTCTCACCCTCTAGCCGGATCCACACTGTTGAAATCATCTCTGCAAGGTCACGGCTGACACGGGTCATCCGGGGCCGCGCACAGAGCTCTCCCCACCTCCCCCTGGATGTCAGGCGGTCTTGAACTTCTTTGGAGAACAGCCCTGCACTGGGCACTGCCCTGCATGATGTTTCCCACATAATCCTGGGTTTCCCAGTTTTCCAGATTTTAAATACAAAATTTAAAAACAAAGTCACTCTCGCACTTCCCCTCGGCTGGTTTGAGAGAGCTCTGACTCTCAAAATTATGAGGTGGAGAGGGCAGCGTGTTGCCTCCAATTAAATATGAAGCCCTGGCCTGCCTTCCTTCTAGAAGGTTCTGGTTCTCCTCCCCTGGGGCACCTCCCTCCCCCAATCTCCTTAGAAAATGACTGCTTCTGGCCCCTGTTCCAGGGAGGACCCGCATGTCCTTCGGCATCGTGGGACACGGGAGGACTCTGCAGGTGGTCAGGGATACATGCGGCGAGGACTTGCCTTTGCCCTCAGCCTCTGACTCTAGGACGCGCTGGGGAAAGTGTGCAGGCAACCGAAGTCCACACCTCTCGATTCTTCTGATGCAGATGTTGAGATGGGCACCAAAAGTCCACCTTCTACGGGAAGGGGTGGGGCAAAAGACTAAACCTCTCTCTCCCTGCAAATCAATGCCCTGCAAACCTAGGTAGACGGGGTGCCTCTCCTCCACGTCTTTGAACAGTGAGAAGCTTACGTGGAGGGAAAGGACAGAGCCGCAAAGTGAAGTGGCTCAGAAGGACGGCAGGAACGACAAACGGGTCTCAGGGGGCGGCAGCAGCTGACAGTTCAGTGATTCTCAGTCACCTGTAAGATTTGTGGGTGCTTTCACGTTGCGAAAGGAATTAGAGTTGATTTCAGATTACTGCAAGAGAAATGCACACTGACTTCCCGCATTCAAAATACATCGAGAGGGCTTCCCTGGTGGCGCAGTGGTTGAGAGTCCGCCTGCCGATGCAGGGGACGCGGGTTCGTGCCCCGGTCCGGGAAGATCCCACGTGCCGCGGAGCGGCTGGGCCCGTGAGCCATGGCCGCTGAGCCTGCGCGTCCGGAGCCTGTGCTCCGCAACGGAAGAGGCCACAACAGAGGGAGGCCCGCGTACAACAACAACAACAACAACAACAACAACAACAAAATACATCGAGAGTGGGAGGGACGGGGTGGAGGGGCGGAGGGCACACCCTGCAGTGCCAGCCCAGAGTCAAGGCGACCGTCCTTTCCAGCGGTACCCAGGACAGCGCTCTTTACTGTGCATCAGTGCAGGGCCTTTTTCGTCCGTTTTCTTGCTGTTCCCTCAAAATCGAAGTGCGTCCATCGAATCCTATCAAGCATGTGGACTTCATTCATCACGTGTGACGTTGGCAGGGGGGATAAATGGCGAAACTTGTTGGTCTGGATAATTTCTGAAGGCTCTCTGCTGACCTGCAGTGGGGAGGGGAGGGCCGTCCTGGGAGCAGGGTGGAGACAGAGATGGCGGTGTGCCACCCACTCGCACTTGCACAAACACGCGCAAGGCCAGAAGAAGCCCCTTCATCTCATCACATCACAGAATGGGCTCTGGAAAACACTGACAAGCTGCCTAAAATGGCTTTCCAGTGGCGTAATGGAAAGAACACCGCACTGGGGGTTGAAATGGGTCAGGGGTGCTGAGACACAGCCCTGGGCTCTGCCAGAGATGGTCCTGTGTATTTTCAGAGGCCGGGGGTGGGAGGAAGGCAACGCTAAACTGTGTCTCATTAGCACTTTACAAAAGATTTGGGCCAACTGCCCGTGCTACTAGGTGGAGATTATGGGGAAGTTAGAGCCCCAGCTGCAGGCTCCAGAGCCTGGGGCAATTTGGGATTCTTCTCTTACTGACAGCACGGTGTGCTTTTCATCTGACAAACATGGACTTTCAGTTTACTCTGCCCAAGAAACCACACTAAGCTTTGGTCTAATGCCGAGGGGGTTGCAGGATTTTGCCTGGTAGTAATTACAGGCTGGCAGAAATCCTATGTTCCTGTCAGATGACCCTCGGCCTACAACTTCACCCTGTGCCCTGGCACTTCCATCAGCTACCAGTGCACCCCACCTGTTTCAACACCTGCCTGCAGTCCTGAACCAGACTTCCTGGACTGCTCCATCACACAGGCAGCGAGAGTCCTCCATTAATGACCCAGCGTTGTTCAGCATCCTTGTTGCTATGGTGACAGTCACCCATGAGTACATTAAGAGAAAAATAGCTCCATTTTAGCAGGGATACAGTCCTAGCATGACATACCAGTACTGGCTTATAAAGCTTTCTACTTTCCCTAAGACTTTTCTTTCCCACAGGACTTTTAAAATTAGGAACCAACATGTAATTGCTAGGAACACAATTTTCCTAGCAACCAGAGAAATGCTACTCCCACCTGTTGAGGGGTTAAAAATAACATTGCATGTATCGCTGTAACCAACTAGGATCTCCAAATTACCTTCTGTAACATCCCCCTGGTCGTTGCAGATGCCAAACTCCTTAAATCTCCTCTATCATCAAAGGAACCTTTCTAAGGCACAAAGGGAATTCACCTGTGTAGGATCACTCAGGCTTCCTCTTTGACTACATGAAAAAAACTTCACAGCCCGCTTGGTCCTCACGAGCCAGGAGCGGGACTCCGCTCCTATCCCTTTCCTTCACAGGACCATTGTTCCAGGCATATGCAGCTACTCAAGATTCTCTGACTAGACCGCCTGCCAGCCTGCCTGTTTCCCTCCCACCCTCCCTTTCTTCCTTTTCATATATTAGCATACAATAAAATTTAAAAGTCTTAAGTGATCAGTTCAATGAGTTTTAGCAATTATATATGCAAGGCAAGATATAGAACATTTCCATCACTCTGGAAAGCTCTCTTGTGCATCTTTCCAGCCAATCTACTATTCTCCAACCCAAGGCAACCATTTTCTGACGTTACCACAAATGAGTTTTGTCTGTTCTGGAACTTCATAAGTGAGATCACACAGGATGTATTCTTTTGTGCATTCCGTTGTGTGAACGTGCCACAATTTAAAAGTCTATTTTTCTCTTGATGGACATTTGAGCTGTTTTCAGTTTGAGATTATCATGAATAAGCCTCTTAAGAATATTTTTGTGCTAGCCTTTTTGTGAAGAGATTTTTTTTTTTAAATTTCTTTTGGGTTAATACCTAGGAGTGGAATTGCTGGGTGACGTAGTAGTTATATGTCTAACTTTACTAGGAACTGCTGGACAGTTCTCCAAAATGATTGCACCATTGGACTCTTCCATCATCATATCTGAGAGTTCCTCACTAACATTCGCTATTGTCAATATTTTTTATTTTATCATTCTAGTGGATATCAGCATCTCATTGTGGTTTTAACTTGCATTTTTCTGGCAACTAATGATGTGAGCATCTTTTCATGTGCTTTTGGCCACTTGCATATCTTCTTTTGTGAAGTACCTGTACAAGTTTTTGTTCATTTAAGAAATTGGATGGTTTATCTTCCTATTAATGTATTAATTAATAATTCTGAATACAAGTATTTTGTCAGATATATGTTCTACAAATAGTTTTTCCCTATCTGTGGTTTGTCTATTCATTTTATTAATTAATTTATTTATTTTTAACATCTTTCTTGGAGTATAATTGCTTTACAATGGTGTGTTAGTTTCTGCTTTATAACAACGTAAATCAGCTATACGTATACATATATCCCCATATCCCCTCCCTCTTGCGTCTCCCTCCCACCCTCCCTATCCCACCCCTCTAGGTGGTCACAAAGCACTGAGCTGATCTCCCTGTGCTAGGCAGCTGCTTCCCACTAGCTATCTATTTTACATTTGGTTGTGTATATATGTCAATGCTACTCTCACTTCGTCCCAGCTTACCCTTCCCCCTCCCCATGTCCACAAGTCTATTCTCTATGTCTTTATTCCTGTCCTGTCCCTAGGTTCATCAGAACCATTTTAATTTTTTTTTAGATTCCATATATATGTGTTAGCATATGGTATTTGTTTTTCTCTTTCTGACTTACTTCAGTCTGTATGACAGACTCTAGGTCCATCCACCTCACTTCAAATAACTTAATTTCATTTCTTTTTATGGCCACATAATATTCCATTGTATATATGGGCCACATCTTCTTTATCCATTCATCTGTCGATGGATACTCAGGTTGCTTCCATGTCCTGGCTATTGTAAATAGTGCTGCAATGAACATTGTGGTACATGTCTCTTTTTAAAAAAATTTATTTATTTTTGGCTGCATTGGGTCTTTGTTGCTACATGCAGGCTTTCTCTAGTTGCAGCAAGCAGGGGCTATTCTTCGTTGTGGAGCATGGGCTCTAGGTGCGCAGGCTTCAGTAGTTGTGGTTCGCAGGCTCTAGAGCGCAGGCTCGGTAGTTGTGGTGCACGGGCTTAGTTGCTCCAGGGCACGTTGGATCTTCCCAGACCAGGGTTCAAACCCATGTCCCCTGCATTGGCAGGCAGATTCTTAACATCTGCGCCACCAGGGAAGTTCCACGTGTCTCTGCCCATATTTGGATTGGGTTTTTTGTTTTTTTGATATTGAGCTGCATGAGCTGCTTGTATATTTTGGAGATTCATCCTTTGTCAGTTGCTTCATCTGCAAATATTTTCTCCCATCCTGAGTGTTGCCTTTTCATCTTGTTTATGGTTTTCTTTGCTGTGCAAAAGCTTTTAAGTTTCGTTAGGTCCCGTTTGTTTATTTTTGTTTTTATTTCCATTTCTCTAGGAGGTGGGTCAAAAAGGATCTTGCTGTGATTTATGTCATAGAGTGTTTTGCCTATGTTTTCCTCTAGGAGTTTTATAGTCTGGCCTTACATTTAGGTCTGTAATCTATTTTGAGTTTATTTTTGTGTATGGTGTTAGGGAGTGTTCTAATTTCATTCTTTTACATGTAGCTGTCCAGTTTTCCCAGCAACACTTATAGAAGAGACTGTCTTTTCTCCACTGTATATCCTCACCTCCTTTGTCATAAATTAGTTGACCATAGGTGCATGGGTTTATCTCTGGGCTTTCTATCCTGTTCCATTGATCTATATTTCTGTTTTTGTGCCAGTACCATATTGTTTTGATTACTGTAACTTTGTAGTATAGTCTGAAGTCAGGGAGCCTGATTCCTCCAGCTCTGTTTTTCTTTCTCAATATTGCTTTGGCTATTCAGGGTCTTTTGGGACTCCATTAAAATTTTAAGATTTTTTGTTCTAGTTCTGTGGAAAATGCCATTGGTAGCTTGATAGGGATTGCATTGAATCTGTAGATTGCTTTGGATAGTATAGTCATTTTCACAATATTGATTCTTCCAATCCAAAAACATGGTATATCTCTCCATCTGTTTGTATTATCTTTAATTTCTTTCATCAGTGTCTTACAGTTTTCTGCATACAGGTCTTTTGTCTCCTTAGGAAGGTTTATTCGTAGGTAATTTATTCTTTTTGTTGCAATGGTAAATAGGATTGTTTCCTTAATTTCTCTTTCAGATTTTTCATCATTAGTGTATAGAAATGCAAGAGATTTCTATGCATTAAGTTTGTATCCTGCTACTGTACCAAATTCATTGATTAGCTCTAGTAGTTTTCTGGTAGCATCTTTAGGATTCTCTATGTATTGTATCATGTCATCT
>NC_041233.1:2075562-2076711 GCF_002837175.3 Physeter macrocephalus | reverse complement strand
GTTTGTTGGAAGATTTTTAATCACAGTTTCAATTTCAGTGCTTGTGATTGGTCTGTTCATATTTTCTATATCTTCCTGGTTCAGTCTTGGAAGGTTGTACTTTTCTAAGAATCTGTCCATTTCTTCCGGGTTGTCCATTTTATTGGCATATAGCTGCTTGTAGTAATCTCTCATGATCCTTTGTATTTCTGCAGTATCAGTGTTACTTCTCCTTTTTCATTTTGAATCCTGTTGATTTGAGTCTTCTCCCTTGTTTTTCTTGATGAGTCTGGTGAATGGTTTATCAATTTTGTTTATCTTCTCAAAGAACCAGGTTTTAGTTTTATTTATCTTTGCTATTGTTTCCTTCATTTCTTTTTCATTTATTTCTGATCTGATCTTTATGATTTCTTTCCTCCTGCTAACTTTGGGTGTTTTCTTGTTGTAGATTTTTGTTGTTGTTGTTATTCTCCTTTCTCTAATTGCTTTAGGTGTAAGGTTAGGTTGTTTATTTTAGATTTTTCTTGTTTCCTGAGGTAGGATTTTATTGCTGTAAACTTCCTTCTTAGAACTGCTTTTGGTGCATCCCATAGGTTTGGGGTCATCATGTTTTCATTGTCATTTGTCTCTAGGTATTTTTTGATTTCCTCTTTCATTTCTTCAGTGAGCTCTTGGTTATATAGTAACGTATTGTTTAGCCTCCATGTGTTTGTGTTTTTTGCAGTTTTTTTCCTGTAATTGATATCTAGTCTCATAGCATTGTGGTCGGTAAAGATACTTGATATGATTTCAATTTTCTTAAAATTACTGAGGCTTGATTTGTGACCCAAGATATGATCTATCCTGGAGAATGTTCCATGAGCACTTGAGAAGAAAGTGTATTCTGCTGTTTTTGGATGGAATGTCCTATAAATATCAATTGAGTCTATCTGGTCTAATGTGTCTTTTAAAGCTTGTGTTTCCTTATTTATTTTCATTTTGGATGATGTGTCCATTGCTGAAAGTGGGGTGTTAAAGTCCCCTACTATTATTGTGTTACTGTCAATTCCTCCTTTCATGGTTGTTAGCATTTGCCTTATGTGTTGAGGTGCTCTTATGTTGGGTGCATAAACATTTACAATTGTTATATCTTCTTCTTGGATTGATCCCTTGATTATTATGTAGTGTCCT
>NC_041233.1:2062333-2075227 GCF_002837175.3 Physeter macrocephalus | reverse complement strand
TTAATTTCTCTGTCAAATCTGAATGAGATCCTTGCTGTGTAGAGTAATCTTGGTTGTAGGTTTTTCCCTTTCATCACTTTAAATATGTCCTGCCACTCCCTTCTGGCTTGCAGAGTTTCTGCTGAAAGATCAGCTGTTAACCTTATGGGGTTTCCCTTGTATGTTATTTTTTGCTGTTCCCTTGCTGCTTTTATTTTATTTTTTTATTTATTTATTTTTTTCCCCTTGCTGCTTTTAATATTTTTTCTTTGAATTTAATTTTTGATAGCTTGATTAATATGCATCTTGGTGTGTTCTCCTTGGATTTATCCTGTATGGGAGTCTCTGCGCTTCCTGAAGTTGATTGACTATTTCCTTTCCTGTGTTAGGGTAGTTTTCGACTATAATGTCTTCAAATATTTTCTCAGACCCTTTCTTTTTCTCCTCTTCTGGTACCCCTATAATTTGAATGTTGGTGCGTTTAATGTTGTCCCAGAGTTCTTTGAGACTGTCTTCAATTATTTTCATTCTTATTTATTTATTTATTTTTTATTTTTATTTTTGGCTGCATCGTGTCTTCATTGCTGCGCGTGGGCTTTCTCTAGTTGCAGCAAGCAGGGGCTACTCCTTGTTGCGGTGCGCGGGCTTCTCATTGCGGTGGTTTCTTTTGTTGCAGAGTATGGGCTCTAGGTGCGCGGGCTTCAGTAGTTGTGGCGTGCAGGCTCAGTAGTTGTGGCTCCTGGGCACTAGAGTGCAGGCTCAGTAGTTGTGGCACACGGGCTTAGTTACTCTGCGGCATGTGGGATCTTCCCAGACCAGGGCTTGAGCCCGTGTCGCCTGCATTGGCAGGCGGATTTTAACTACTGCGCCATCAGGGAAGCCCTTCTTTTCATTCTTTTTCTATATTATGCTCTGTGGCAGTTATTTCCACTCTTTTACTTTCCATTCCACTTATCCATTCTTCTGCCTCATTTATTCTGCTATTGATTCCTTCCAGAGTATTTTAAATTTCATTTATTGTGTTGTTCATCATTGTTTGTTTGCTCTTTAGTTCAGACTGCCTATTTCCTCTTCATTTGTTTGTTCTCGTGGGGTTTTACCTTGCTCCTTCATCTGCTGCATATTTCTCTGTTTTCTCATTTTGTTTAACTTACTGTGTTTGGGGTCTCCTTTTTGCAGGCTGCAGGTTCATAGTACCTGTTATTTTTGGTGTCTGTCCCCAGTGGGTGAGGTTAGTTCAGTGGCTTGTGTAGGCTTCCTGGTGGAGGGGACTGATGCCTGTGTTCTGGTGGATGAGGCTGGATCTTGTGTTTCTGGTGGGCAGGACCACATCCGGTGATGTGCTTTGGAGTGTCTGTGAAGTTAGTATGACTTTAGGCAGCCTCTCTGCTAATGAGTGGGGTTGTGTTCCTGTCTTGCTAGTTGTTTGGCATGGGGCGTCCAGCACAGGAGCTTGCTGGCTGTTGCGTGGAGCTGGGTCTTGGTGTTGAGACGAAGATCTCTGGGAGAGTTCTTGCTGATTGATATTACATGGGGCCAGGAGGTTTCTGGTGGTCCAATGTCCTGGACTCAGCCTTCCCACCTCGGAGGTTCAGGTCAAACACCCTGCTGGAGCACCAAGACCCTTCCAGCCACATGGCTCAGAAGTAAAGGAAGAGAAAAAAAAAAACAAAAACGAACAGACAGAACCAAGAATATAAAATAAAGTTATTAAAATAAAAAATATATTATTAAAATAAAAAAATTTAAATAAAAAGAAAAAAAAGAAGAGAGCAACCCAACCAATAAACTTATACACCAATGATAACAAACACTAAAAACTATGCTAAAAAAAATGGACAGACAGAACCCTTGGACAAATGGTAAAAGCAAACCTATACAGACAAAATCACACAAAGAAGCATACACGTACACACTCACAGAAAGAGAAAAAGGAAAAAAAAATATATATGTGTATAAAAGGAAGAGAGCAACCAAACCAATAAACAAATCCATCAATGATAATAGTACTAAATACTAAACTAAGATAAACATAAAACCAGAAACAAATTAGACGCAGAAAGCACACCCCCAGTCTACAGTTGCTCCCAAAGTCCACCGCTTCAATTTTGGGAACTTTCGTTGTCTATTCAGGTATTCTTCAGTTGCAGGATTTATCAAGTTGATTGTGGGGATTTAATCCACTGCTCCTGAGGCTTCACAGAGAAATTTCCCCCTCTCTTCTTTGTTTGCACAGCTCCTGGGGTTCAACTTTGGTTCTGGCCCTGCCTCTGCATGTAGGCCACCCTCAGGATTCTGTTCCCCTCCCAGACAGAGGGGGTTAAAGCAGCAGCTGATTAGGGCTTTCTTGCTCACTCAGGCCGGGGGGAGGGAGGGGTACGGTAGTCATAATTGGAATACAGGGTGAGCCGGAGGTAGCATCAGCAGGCGTGACATTGCAACAGCCTGAGGTGCGCCGTGCGTTTTCCCGGGGAAGTTGTCCCTGGATCCCGGGACCCTGGCAATGGCGGGCTGCACAGGCTCCCTGGGGGGCTGTGGATAGTGACCTGTGCTTGCACACAGGCTTCTTGGTGGCAGCGGCAGCAGTGTTAGCCGTTCATGCCCGTCTCTGGGATCTGAGCTGATAGCCGTGGCTCTCACCTGTCTCTGGAGCTCGTTTAGGTGATGCTCTGCCTTCTGTGGGCGCACTGGGAAGGAATCCCCTCTCCTCGCGCACCCCGCAACAAAGGTCTCTTGCCTCTCTGGCAGGTCCAGACTTTTTCCCGGACTCCCTCCCAGCCAGCCGTGGTGCACTAACCCCTTCAGGCTGTGTTCAAGCCGCCAGCCCCAGTCCTCTCCCTGTGATCCGACCTCCGGAGCCCGAGCCTCAGCCCCAGCCCCGCCCGCCCTGGCGGGTGAGCAGAGAAGCCTCTCGGGCTGGTGAGTGCTGGTTGGCACTGATGCTCTGTGCGGGAATCTCTCCGCTTTGCCCTCCGCACCCTGTGGCTGCGCTCTCCTCCGCGGCTCCGAAGCTTCCCCCCCTGCCACACGCAGTCTCTGCCCGCGAAGTGGCTCCTAGTGTGTGGGAACCTTTCCTCCTTCACGGCTCCCTCCCACTGGTGCAGGTCGTCCCTATTCTTTTGTCTCTGTTTTTTCTTTTTTCTTTTGCCCTACCCAGGTACGTGGGGAGTTTCTTGCCTTTTGGGAGGTCTGAGGTCTTCTGCCAGCGTTCAGTAGGTGTTCTATAGGAGTTGTTCCACATGTAGATGTGTTTTTGAAGTATTTATGGGGAGGAAGGTGATCTCCACTTCCTACTCCTCCGCCATCTTGAAGGTCTGTCATCTTTTTTGTTTTTTTTTATAAATTTGTTTATTTTATTATTTTTTTATTTTTGGCTGTGTTGGGTCTCTGTTGCTGCATGCAGGCTTTCTCCAGTTGCGGCAAGTGGGGGCTACTCTTCGTTGCAGTGCACAGGCTTCTCATTGTGGTGGCTTCTCTTGTTGCGGAGCATGGGCTGTAGGCGCGCGGGCTTCAGTAGTTGTGGCACGCAGGCTCAGAAGTTGTAGCTCGTAGGCTTAGTTGCTCCGCGGCATGTGGGATCTTCCCAGACCAGGGCTCAAACCCGTATCCCCTGTATTGGCAGGTGGATTCTTAACCACTGCACCACCAGGGAAGTCCCTATTCATTTTCTTAATGGTGTCTTTTGATGGGCAGATATTTTTAATTGTGATGAAGTCCAATTTATCACTTATTTTTTGTTTAAGGTTAGTCCTCTTTTGTGTCTTATCTCAAAAATCTATTTCTAATTGAAGGCTGCAATGAATTTATCTTATATTTTCTTCTAAAACCTTTTTGGTTCTCTTTTTTTTTAATGAAGACTTTTGAGTCATCTCAAATTTTATTTTTATGTGTGTAGTAAGACAGAAATTGAGGTTATTTTTTTCTCCGTAAGGATATCCAGTATTTCCAGCACTATTTGTTGAAAAGGTTTTCCTTGCACCATTGAATTATTTTGGTGCTGTTGTCAAAAATAAGTTGATTGTCAAAGTGTGGCTCTATTTCTGGATTCTCCCTTCTCTTCCATTTACCTGTGTATCTATTCCTCGTGTCTGTACACAACACCACAGTGTCTTGATTATTATACTTTATAGCAAGTAGTGTAATTTCTTCAACGCTCTTCTTGGTCAGGATAGTTTTGACACTTCTAGGTTCTCTAAATTTTCATGAAAATTTTAGAATTAGTTTTTCTATTTCTTCCCACCACCCAAAAAAAACCCTGCTCGAATTTTGATAGGCATTTCATTGGAATGATAGATCGATTTAGAGCAAATAAACATTTAAAAATAGTGAGCCTTCTAACCCCTGAATATGGTATAACTCTTCACTTATTTATATCTTCTTTAAATCCTCTCAACAATGTTTGTAGTTTTCAGGGTAAAACTCTTGCACATTTTTATTAGATTTACTCCTAGATATTTGATTTTTAAATGCTATTGTAAAGAGTACTGTTTTACCATTCAATAAGATAAAATCATCTATTACTTCACCTGTGTACTCTTGCATGTGCAGTTCCAGACACATGGAAGCCTTTCTATGTGTCTGCATACCTACCTGCTTCTCCTCCTTCCAAGTATCACCCTCTCTGGAAAGCCCCTGTCTTTTCCCAGCCTGAGTTAGTAATCTCATATCTGTATTGCAATAGAGGTCTGTGTGGGTCTGTGTTAATGCAAAGATCCTGCCATATTTAATAGTTTTTTTTTGTCTGTCTCCTAACTAAGCCTTGAGCTCTTTGAGGGTAGTGGCGGTGCCTTCAATCTCTGTTCACAGTAAATGCTGAATTAAGGAGCTGGCGTATAGACTCACAAGCCAAACAAGGGCATCATAAGATTGTGAGGAATGTCAGATGTCCTCATGTTCAATTCCCTGCATGAAACTCCACTACATTACTGCACGTCCAGTGTGCAATGAACCTGACTGGTTTTGGCCATGACCAGACGTGATGCCCTGGATACTGCTGTCTGTGTCTATTATCACTAGAGCTTTGAAGAGGCTGCCATCAGAACATTCTGGTTCCTTACTTGAGCAGTAAAGGCCTAGAGTCAAACCCTCTTGGCTAATATTTCCTCCCTTTGTTCTTTAGTTTTAGGCACAATTAAAACACTCTACTTCCTTATTTAGTAAATATGTTGAATGTTTTAGAATGTTTTATCTTTACATTTCTCAATTAATATATAAGATTTACATGATTTTTGGTATCCACACCCATTACAGGCATTGAATAATTTCATTACACTAGTATTAGTAGACCAATATGTGCTAAAAAGCACGCTCCATGGGGAGAGGGACCTTGTCTGTTTTGTTTATCCCAGCATCTCTAGCACTAGAACTGTGCCTGGCACATTACAGGTGAACAATAAATATTTGTTGAATGAATGGCAGGCATTGAGATACAGTGATGAGCAAAAACAATACTGTTTCTGCCCTCATGGAGCTGATTTTGGAAGGGAGACAAACATCAATTTTAAAAATACAAATAAATATAAAATTGCAATTATTTCTAAGTACAAGTGCTCATGGTTCTGTGAGAGTCTATAACAGGGAGATTTGAACTGGTTATAGACCTCAGAAAAAGCTTCCTTGAGCAAGTAATTGTTGAAGAAAGATGAGTAGGAATTAACTAGATAAAAAGAGGAAAATGGTTCCAGACTGAAAATATAGCATGTGCAAAGTCCCTGTGGCAGATGAGAGCTTGGCAAATACAAGAGACTAAAAGAAGGCCAGTTTGCTGGGCCTCAAAGAATGAGGGCACCCAGGTGGGCAGGGAGGCTGGAGCGGGTGGTGGGGCCAGACCATGCAAGCCTTCATCAACCACATCAAGGGACCTGTCTTTATCTTCTGAGCAATGGAAAGTCAACGAAGGGCTTTCAGAGGAGAGACACACAATCAGATATTCATTTTTCAAAGATCCTTCAGGCATCAGTTTGGAGCCAATTGGAGGTTCCCAGAGTGGATAGTGGAAGGTTAGAGGATGCTGCCATAGTACAGTTCAGAGATCACTGTAGCCGGTGCTGGGCTGGTAGTGGTGAGATGGACAGAAGTGGGTGGATAGTAAATATTGGCTGAAATTATGACCATTTCTTAGCCATTGATATGGGATGAGGGGCAAACATATTCAATATGGTTGATTCCTAGATGTCAAGAAAAATCTGAATCTATACGGAATAATTTTCTTACTCATGGGAGGGACTTATGGGTCATAAGATGCCCAAGCCTCACAATGAAATACAATTTCTGAACAAACTGGGGGAAAGGCCACTCCTCCCATCTCTCCTGATACTATCCCACCACTTGACAACAGGAAGGACTGGAGCTTTAGAAATGTCTTGGTCCACATCTATCCCTTTGACCTAGATGGAGATGGCCCTGGCTTTGTTCATATGCAAATTCATGACATTCATCAACTAACTTTGGCCTCTGGTGCTGCCCGCAGGGCCTGGGGCACCACAGCCTCTGCCTACCCATCACCAGGGCTTTCTTGACCGTAGCAGTCCAACCGCAGGCTCCATGTCCGCCTGCCAGGAGGAGGGAGAGCACATGCTCTGCGATCTGTCTCAGCCACCGCAGAGCCAGGCCAAGGAACACTCCGAGTCCACTGAACCCCACACTCCCACAATCACCCCAGCCGGCCCTTCCACATCTACTCTGAGCTGGCCTCGGGAGCAAAGCCCAGCTCCATGCTCTCTCAAAGATCAGTTTTGGTGCATCAGCCTGTGTTCTCAGTTTTCCTTAAAGGGTAGCTCACCCTCACCTCCCAAAATTGTACCCGGTGACAAAAGCTATCACTGTGAACCAAGCCAGCGTCTCTCACCTAGCAGAACCCCCATAAGTGCTAGTTCCTTCTTCTTTTCCTGCCGGGAGACCCTCATCCCATGACGCCTCAGTACCACTTCTCATGGTAGCCAACTTAGGATCCCTTCAGACACTTGGAATCAAAATATCATATCATCAAAATATCATATCTCATATGATATCACATCTCATTCTTAAAAAGACATTCCAGTGAATGCTGGTAGCAAATGAAATCAATAATTGGGGAAAGGGTCACCTGAGTGCTGAATTGTCCATCAGATATTTCCTTTTCTTCTCCTGGCTGTCAGCTAAGGGGTCCAGTATGGAATCCACCTTGCACGTGCACGCGTTGACCCCTCCAGGTGGGTCATTTGCCGTGGTCAGTGAATACATCAGCTGTTCGGTCAATCACTTCACAGATCTCCTAAGCACCTACCGTACACAAAGCCCCTCCGTGGACGCAAAGTTTCTGTGGGCAGGAGAGGATATGCCAGAAAGTAGAAGGATTATTTGTACTTTAGGCTCTTTCTACACCACCTCTACAAATGCAGAGAGAAACACATTCCTACACGTGCAGGATGAGTGCGGGTCAGGCTGCCCTTCCGCCCACTCTCCCGGAAGGCTGAGGGGATGCAACAAATGCTCCCTCAGCCAAGCAGTCAGGAAGCAGATTCTCCTCCAAGCCAATCATTGACGTGTTCTGACCTGAGAAGCCCTCTCTCTACACAGAGATGTAACCAGCTCCTGCCCCACGGACATCCACATATACTCCTGTATCTCTCTCCCCTTTATCCTACATTTGTCAATTTAAAAATGTTTAAGGGTCACGGTAGCACTATTCACAATAGCCAAAAGGCAGAAACGATCCAAATGTCCATCAACAGATGAATAGGTAAACAAAAATAACAATGGAATATTATTCAGTCTTAAGAAGGAAGAAAACTGTGACGCATGCAATAACATGGTTGAAACTTGAAGGTGTGAAGCTAAGTGAAATAAGCCAGTCACAAAAGATTAAATGCTGTATGATTCCACCTATATGAGGTACATAGTGGAATTAAATTCACAAAGACAGAAAGTAGAATGGTGGTTGCCAGGGGCTAAGGGAGGAGGACAGAGGAGTTAGTGTTTAATGGGGACAGAGTTTCAGTTTGGGGAGATGAAAAGGTTCTGTGGATGGATGGTGGTGATGGAGGTACAAGAGTGTGAAAATACTTCACGTCACTGAACTGTACACTTACAAATGGTTAAATGCTATGTCTATTTAACCATAATTTTTTTAATTTAAAAAAATGTTTAAGGGGAAGAAAAATTTAGATGAGATCGATAGAAGTTATTATGTTTACTGATCAAAACCAAGTTGGTCACAGTGTGGGAGAGCATCTAACTGTCTGACCCAGGTCAGCCTCTGCGAGACGTAGCATGTGTGGCAGGAACCACTGTCCCACCGGTGATGCAGATGATCTGGTATTGGAAGCATAAGTGGAAACTATAGGATGAACAGCTGCTTGGTTATTGAAGCCAGGTCAGAGACAACTCTGGATGGAAGCATACCTGGACATAAGACTTGTCGGACGGACCAAGGACTGTGGTAGAAGTTTGGTAGTTTTCCAGTAAGAAAGAGGGTAGAAAGGACCTGAGATACTGACCACTCATCACTAAATACCCGACAGGACACAAATACCAGGCTACTTGCTAGAGAAACCCTGGGAGCCTTTTAGCCCAGCGTTCTCATTAGACAGATGACGCAGCTGAGATACAGGTTAAGGAATTTTCTCAAAGCTACACAGGGGGCCCCCTGACCTCCTGACTCTGTCTAGTGATCATTCTACTCCTTCATGAAATAAACCCACACTCTGAGGGAGGCTCGTCCACTCTGAAATCCTTCTCGTGGTGGATGGACGCCTCCAATCTTCACCCCAGAGCCCCTGCAGTTTACCTTTCCTTTCCAGCCTCCCTCTAATTCCAGTTCTCGGTGGCCATGAAGGTTTCCAGCTGCCCCTGCCCAAGTATACCTCAACCCCGGACAGTGAACTCCTTGTGTGTCATCTGTGTCCCTCTGCTGAGGGGTTGGGCTCTGCTGGAAGACATCAGGGAGACGCAGACCAGGTCCACCGAAGAGCGCATGCTCAGTGAGCCCCTTTATTTGTGATCGGTCCATCCCCCCTCAGCTCCCTTCGGTGACAGCTCCAACTGTCTCCCTCTCCTTAAGCTCCCTGAGAAGCTCTA
This sequence comes from Physeter macrocephalus, assembly GCF_002837175.3. Classification (NCBI taxonomy): domain Eukaryota; kingdom Metazoa; phylum Chordata; class Mammalia; order Artiodactyla; family Physeteridae; genus Physeter; species Physeter macrocephalus. Next base: position 2,066,191 of record NC_041233.1, on the reverse strand, counting down.
CTTACACGCTCAAACTCTGCCGCCAACTTGCCCCTGACTTCATCCAGAAAGTTGAGACCATTGGGTCTAACTTTACTCTTTGCCCCACTTCCGGATGGACAGGATGTGTTCCTCTCTGCCCATCCTTCCCTGCAGGTCAGAGCACAAGTGTTCTTCCTCTGCCCAAGACCCTTCTTTCCCCCAAGTTCTGGACTCCCTTTTGCCTACTTCCAGTGGGTTCTCCACCCATATATTCTCCCCCATCTGCACCTTCAGTCACATCTTCACTGCGTTCTTGTTCTCAAATTAAAGCTTCCTCCAAAGACCTGCCAGCTCGGTCCTCCAAAGCCTCACCTCCCATTCACAGCTCTAGTCCCTCTGTGGCCTGCGTGTCCCCCAGTGCAGTGGAAGTGCATGGGTGTGTTTATTCTTTGAATTGTTTCATTTTTCTGCAGGATTAGACTCTCCTGACCTCTCCATTCTTATGGAAATCCTTTCCTTCTTGCTTCCTCTTACTTACTTTTCTGACTGTCCCTTCTTGGTTTCCTTCAGAGCTAGCTTTTTCTCCACCTGCCTTGTAAACACTGCTGTTTAAAGAGAGGTGGCTTGGCCCACCATCTTCATTCTCCCTGGGCTGTTGTACCCATTCACTTGGTCTTGACCCCTCATCTCCTGAGTGTGACTCCAGCTCTGACCTCTCCCTCGAGCTTTAGACCAGCATACACACAGCTGCCTTCTAGACCTCTCCACCTGGGAGTCCCAAACCACCTCCCATGAAGCCTGTCCAAAATGGCACTCATCACCTGCCCCACCCCAAGACACTGTTCCTTCTACATTTCTTGTTTGTGTGTTTTAAAAATTTTTATTGGAGTATAGTTGCTTTACAAGGTTGTGTTAGTTTCTACTGTACAGCAAAATATGTGGAAGCCACTCGGAAAGTTGACCAGAATATGCAGCATCAGAGACATTGCAAACTGCCCAAGATGCTTCGACCCTGACCTCTAGAAATATTCCCGACGGGCAGCATTCAGTACTCAGAACCCGGGTTTATCATGTGCTCCGCCCATGAACCTTTGTCTTCCTTTACCGAGAGACTGGTTTCCTGAGATGGAACCACCTCCTGATTCAGCTTCTGGACCGTGACACTTCATACTAGAATTTTTACAGGCAGGACTGCAGGGGAACCCAATTTTCCTCCCAAAGTGCCTCTTGACCGTGCGGACTCTTTCGAGCTGAAAACAATCAAGGTCCAGCAAGAACTCCGCAAGGACCTTAGCTGCCTGAATTAGAATTTAGATCAGGGTGGGGTAGGGTGGGGTGGGGGGTGGTGTTTGATGACAGAAATAGAGCGATCGCCAGAGATGTGGGCAAAGAATACAGGGCTGGGTGTGGTGGGGGAAACGCCTAGAGATCTGAGGCCACACCGCTGAGGCCCATCCATCATCCCTAGGTGGCACAGCACACATTGGTTCGCTGAACCTTTGCTTTTCCATTGGTAAGGGTGACTCCCTGTCAGGACCTGGAAGAGGAGGATGACCCACCAGTCCCTGTTCTCTAGAAAATCTAGAAGAGGATGGACAGTGACGGGATGGAGAGGAGAAGGCAGGGACTTGAATCTGCACCACAATCACCCTTGTCTACTGTGTTTTTCCTGGTCACCTCCCCAAACGGACTCTCTCGACCCTGGCTGGACAACCTCTTTTGCCTTTAGATGAGGATGGTATTGAAGAGGAAGGCTTCAGCCATTTTGGTGAGTCAGGCAGTTTTCCTGGGTCTCTCCCACGTGCATGTGTTATTCAACTTTGTTTGATTTTCTCCAGTTCGTCTGTTGTCTCCCATCAATTTAATTCTTAGAGCAGCCAGAAGAACCTAGAAAGGCTGAATATAATCTCTTCCTCCCCAACAATACTCTCACGAGTATGTAGGAGATACACTTGTCAAAACCCAGAGAAGGTACAAGGCCAGGAGTGAAACTGACCGTAAACTCTGGACTATGGACGATCATGACGTGTTCATGTAGATTCCTTGCTGGTGACCAAGGCACTGCTCTGTGGCAGGATGCTCATAGGAGAGGGGGTTTTCACGGGAGAGGGGGTGTTAAGTATATCCCCTCTGTTTTGGATTTCCTTCCCATGTAGGTCACCGCAGAGCACTGAGTAGAGTTCCCTGTGCTATACAGTAGGTTCTCATTAGCTACCTATTTGATACATAGCATCAATAAGTTATATATGTCAGTCCCCATCTCCCAAGTCATCCTACCCTTCCCCCCTTGGTATCCACACGTTTGTTCTCTACCTCTGCCTTCTGCATTTCCAATGTTAATTCCACCTGTTCACAGAACTCAGAGACCTGCTGCTCATTGGACCATTCCGACCCATCAGTTATCAGCTCCTGCTAAACAGTTCTCACCTCGTACGCACAGCTGCTCATATTCAACCCCTGTCATCTCTCACCTGGACATTGATGGTGTTGTTTTACCTGGTTGTCCTGCCTCCAGTCTGGTCCCATCAGGTTCATCTCCGTGAAGCTGACACTGAATATGCCCCTGTCACTGCCTGGATTCGAACTTCTTTTTAATAACATTTTATCATGTACATAATGACCAATGCAGCCAAGCCCTGCAGCTTAACGTTATAAAGGCTTTCGTGAACAAACTTCATGTTTTAGTTATATTAAACCAATTGTTTGTATATTATACTTGTATATTATAGGATTGTTAAAGGGTCCGTTTTTTAAGTATAATATCGTGACTTCATACTAATATAAAGTGAACACATGTCTAAGAGTTAATTTCACTCACTCCCTAGAAACAATAATTGGTTTCAACTGATTAAAAGGAAATTCCCAAGAGTAGATACATACAGAGACAATAAGAATGTTAGCATGAATTGGCTTAATAGATGCAACACTGGCTTCTCTCGTGGTAGAAAGGAAATCCATTATACTTCCACTGGGAAAAAAAATGTTTTCATGTCTGTGGACAACAGTCATTTGCATCAATATCCACTAAATTGCTTACAGTGTATGAAATAGCACCCCACAGTTTCCCCTACTATTAACATCTGACATTAATGTGGTACATTTGCTACAATTAATACTCTTAACTCCCGACAACCACTGCTCTTTTTACTATCTCCACAGCTTTGCCTCTTCCAGAATGTTTCAAAATGTCATAGTTGGAATCATGCAGTATGTAGCCTTTTCAGATTGGCTTCTTTCACTTAGTAAATTTGTCTCCTCCACATCTTTTCATGACTTGATAGCTCATTTCTTTTTATCTTTGAATACTATTCCATTTTAGGGTGTAACACAGTTTGTTCATACATTTGTCTTGAAAGACATCTTGGTTGCTTCCAGTTTTTAATGATTATGGATAAAGATGTTATAAACATTCATGTACAGGTTTTTGTATGACATAAATTTTCAACTCACTTGGGTAAACTGGGAGTGACATGGCTGAATTGTATGATAAAACTAGGTTAAGCTTTATAGGAAACTACCAAACTGTCTTCCAAAGGCTGTACCATTTTGCATTCCCACCAGCAATGGATGAGAGTCACTCCACATTCTCGTCAGTCTTGTCAGTTTTCTGGACTTTCAGTCCTTCTAATAGGTGTGAAGTAGCATCTCATTGTTTTTTTTTTTTTAATTTGCAGTACCCTAATAACAAATAGTGCTGAGAATCATTCCACATGCTTATTTGCCATCTGTATGTATTCTTTGGTGAAGTGTCTGTTCAGATCTTTTCCCTTTCATAATCGAGATTTTATCGGTTATTTTGAGCATCAGTACACAGACTTTATGGACAATTTGACAGCAATTCTTTTTTTTTTTTTTGCGGTACGCGGGCCTCTCACTGCTGTGGCCTCTCCCGTTGCG